>NC_056745.1:1563274392-1563416892 GCF_019279795.1 Protopterus annectens | reverse complement strand
ATATATATATATATATATATATATATATATATATATATATATATATATATATATATATATATATATATATATATATATATTGTGCCATTTGTACGACATCTTCACTTCCAGTTGTGTTTTCTTCCTGCAGCAGGTTAAGAAGATCATAGAGTTCTGACAGCTTGTTAGCCACTGCTCATTGCTACTTTGGACACTGCTGTTATTGCAGTGGCTGCAGTTGAACAAAGGGCTGGGAAAGGTATGCGTGCTCGATCACACTAAGTGGCACTGCCATCACTGAAAGAGTTAATGGAGGTACCTTTGATAAGGTTGTGGCCAGCCATGCAGCCAGAATGAAGCACCTTCTAGAATGAATTATGAATTCATTTGACAGGTAGCCTCCTTCCACTGAGCAATCAGAGTAAGGTGTGGACACTGCCACCAGCCAACCTGACTCATATCTGATGGGTCCCAGTAATGACCCTGATTGGCTGGTAGGGTGCTCCCAGCAACCCACACTATCCCTAGCCATGTGAAGCCCCATCCAAATATGCTACAACCCATCCATTGTACATTGTCCAGTTCTCCCCATCACCACTTGTTTGCCCTCTATCTCTGTGCAGCCCATATTTCCCCCTCCTAGTCTGATCATAGCCACTTGCTTCTCTATAATTTGTTCATTACTCCAACTCACTACTGTTTTCCACCTTTCCCCTCATCCCTTCCCTTTCCATATACCACCTGCATTTCCTATCTGAATTAATTTTTCTGTGATTATTGCTACTCGATGTCCCCACTCTAGGCCAGTAATAAAGGTACCTGAATCTTCACCACTGACACTTAAGAGCACACAGGGAAGACACTCAGCCCGGAGTCTAGGTTTCTCTCTCTGTCTCTCCCCAAGTCCTCTGTAAGGATCCCCACTAGTACAGCTGTTAAGTCCTCAGCAGAGTGTCCAAGCCAAGTCTTCCAGCACCCTCTCTGTTAAACCAGTGCTTTATGTCCATGCCCCAAGCAGCTGACACACACCCACTCTTTGAGATTTGATTTACACACACACACACACACACACACACACACACACACACACACACACACACACACACACACACACACACACACACCTTGGAAAGGCTGACACACGTTTCGCAGCTATGCCCCCTTCTGCCCAGACTATAAGGTAGTTACTGCCACCAGACACTCCCAAGCCAGGTACATTAAAGGCTCTTACAAGGACACCCAATTATATGGAGTGAAATTAATATTAAAACGATGCAGTAAGGCTTTCAGGAGTGGCTACAGAGTCACCAAACAGATATGAGTACCCTCAATGGTTAAAATATTCTCTAAAGGACCAGCCACAATGAAAAAATGTAATATATTTAATAATACATTATAAAAGAACATTAAAATAATAAATATCTAGTTGCAATAAACACCAGAGTTTCAACCACGTGAAATATTAAAATAACACATGAATAGATTCACAAAGACACAGAAAAACAATACTTAACTAATCTCACTGTATTTTCCTGACTAATATACTATTCCCTGGTCACTTACTAGAGCAAGGCAAGATGAAGTAGGTGAGTGATCCTTGAATGTCAGGTTCCACAAACAGACTGCCATGAGACTTCTGTCTCACCTAATATTAAAACATAATTTCTGTACAGAATGACATCACGTACATTTGTTCATCTGACTTCTGTTTCCCATGCAACCCCCATTGCTAGGTTTTAACACATATATGTCAATAATACACACACACAAGAGCATTGCTCAGATCTGGTGCAGTTTCTGGAAGCCATAAAACAATTACAAATTTCTGCTCCTCCTACAGAGACTACCTAACCATGCTTCTTACAGACATTGTGTCTCTGGCTTCATTCAAAACTGCAAGATAACATCTTTACAGCCTAGGCCAAGTAATTTAATTTTATACTATTTTCCAATGTCAGCTTTATGGCCTAGGCCAAGTAACTTATTTTATTTTTTTTTACTATTTTCCGAAGGTAGCCGGAGTTGAGCTTAACCTCTTCTCTTCCAGTATCTTCTGTTAACATATATTTATTTAATTCAGTTACAATACAGCCAGAACCCACTGTTGGCACATTTTTAACACAAGCAACTTCACAAATTCATTTTCAACACAAGCATCTGTACAAATCAGTTTGATATACAAATGACATGTAATTCTTTACAAAATTCCAGCTAGCTGTGTTGGCATATGTTATACATCCACTGCTGTACATCTGCTGACATAGCTGGCAATACCTCCACATTGTCACATCTCTCCTCCCTTTGAAGACTCAAGCTAGTTTTTCAAGTGATCCTTGAGAAACATTGCTTGAGAGGAATAAGCCTATCTGGGAATACATTAACCTATATCCTGTCTCGAGAACCCATCTGTATCGGCATTGCTGACCCCACTACAATGCTGCACTGTCATATCATATGCCTGCAACCCTAGGCGCCACCATAATAACTGGCATTTTGCTGGCTGGCTCATTGTAGCCATAGATACCCCTCAGACTACTCCTGCCTCCTACTGCAAATACTTAGCACCAGGCCCTCCCTATCATTGTAAGGCTTCATCATGTTAACATAGTATAGTACAATTTCTGCCCCTGCCTCCTGCCTAGCAGTTCTACCATGTAATTAATATCATTGACCTTCCTTACCACTTTGAAAGGTCCCTCCCAAGCTGCCTGCAGCTTATTGTGTCTAACAGGAATGAGCACCATAACCTGCTGCCCCACTCCATACTCTCTGGCTGAGCCTTCCTGATATACCAAACCTTTTTCTGCTGTTAGGCTCCTGCCAAGTTCTCCTGGCTCCATAAGCCTTGTCCTGAGGTTTAGGACATATGCCACAATAGACTCCTGTGGGATTCACACAGCCTCCCAGTCATCATGAATCAAATCTAAAGGCCCCCACACCCTATGCCTACACAGCAACTCAAAGGGTGAAACACTTGTGGATTCCTGGGGTACCTATCTGCATGCAAACAGCAGATGGGGCAAATATTTGCCCCTCTCTCTCTTAAACTGGTCTGCAAATGCTCATAGCATGGTCTTTAGTGTAGAGTTTAACCTCTCCACAAGACCATTAGTCTGGGGATGGTAAGGGGTGTTCTCTAGCTGCTTCACCCCACAGCACTTCCACAGACAAGCCAGCAGGTCTGACATGAAATTAGGACCCTGTCAATCAGTATCTCTCTCAGGAAACCTATCTTGTTGAAAATCTCTAACAAAGCATTTGCCATATTCTCTGCCTCAATGGAGGACAGAGCCACCGCCTCAGGGTATCTAATAGTATATTCTGCTAACACCAGGATATATTTCTTTTCTGTGGAACATGGTGTACTCAGAGGCCCCACAATATCCATAGCTACCCCATGAAATGGCTCCTCAATCACAGGCAAAGGCTTCAAAGGAGCCTTGACCTTGTCTCCTCCCTTGACAACCTTTTGGCACTGCTCACAGGTCCTGCAGTATCCTGTTACATCCCTTGTAATCACAGACCAGTAAAAGTTCTGCATAATGCATCTCTTGGTATGTTCTATTCCCATATGACCTGCAAAATGAATGTCATGGGCTATGGCTAGAAGTGCCAGATGGTAAGTTCTAGGCACTACCAACTGCTGTATTACCTCAGCCTCTAGCCCTCCCTCAGGGGTCTACCCTCAATACAGTAACCCTTTGTTCCAGTATACAAATTCCCCTTTTCCTTGACATTCAGGTGCCTCCCTAGCTACCTCCCTCCAGCCTCTTAGTGTATAGTCTGGTCTGACACTTCCCAGCTCCTTTTCCACAGGAAGTCTGGTATCCTCTGACAGCGGTGCCTTACTGTTAGCCTGGGTGCTACCACTCACCTCTGTCTTTGCGGTCACTTTGTCTAAGGGAACATCAGTACCTACCAGTGGCTGTGGCTCACCTTCTGGCTCACTGCTACAAAGTAGCTCCCTCCCTGAAATAGCTGCCTCACTAGCCCTGGCTTCAGGTGTGGGCTCTGTCTGGGTCTCCACCAGGCTACCAGACCCACATGCCTGTCTCTCAAGCCTGATTGCATGTAACTGCATGCACACGAGGTACTGCATTATTAAAATCATTCCCTATCAAGACATCTGCAGAGATATCCTCAAATGCACCTACTTGCTTGCTTACTTTTCCAACCTCCCAGTCAAGGTAAACCATGGCCAAAGGCATTTGGAATGGGGTACCCCCTAAAGCTCTGACTGGAGTGGACTGCCCAAGCAAGTACTGCTCCTCTTTAACCACTGCAGGTTTCACAATGGTTATGTCAGAGGTTGTGTCTCTCTTAGCAGTGGCCTGTTTTCCATCCACTAAGATCGGACATAAACTCTGGTACCCCCATTGTCTCCAGATAACTTACCACCAGAATACTGTTATTTCTACTTGCTGGCTCCCCCACCTTGTGTTCCCCATATTGCCTCTGTGGACATCTATATGAAACATGGCCCCACTGGTTGCTCTTAAAACATTTAACCCTTGATCCTGGCCGTGTACCTAAACTAGTGGCTTCCTGTTACTGGTGGGCACTGTTGTGGTGGTTTAGGTACCCCAACAGGGATTCCCTTATATCCATGTATAGCACTGGGTATCCTTTACTTGCACAGTGATGCACTTCTTGCTAAGTAGAGATCCCCTTTTTTCCCCAAGTTCATCTGCAGAGTTACATTTTCGGTCTGCCAACCAGATTCTCATGTCCTCAGGCAAAGTGCTAAGAGCTTGTTCCCTCATCAAAAGGTTTGCCAGCCCTTCAAAAGTGGAGACCTGACACCCACTCACCCACCTATGAAAATAAGTGCTTAACTCAGCAATATAATCACATACATTTTTATCTGCCTTGCGTCTATACTCAACAAAACTTTTCTCTGTAAGCTTCAGGTGTTAACTTAAAACATTCAAGTAAATATTTCTTTACTTTTTCATGGTTTAAACAATCAATATCAGACCATTTAGAAACACAAGTTACAGCTTTACCATGGAGTAAGGGGGTCAGGAACTGTACCCAGAGCCCTTGGTCAACATTACACTGTTTACATACTCTTTTGAATATATGAATAAAACTATCAAAATTATCATCCTCTGTAAAATTGTGGAAGAAATTTACTGACCTTTAATGCTTCTGGGGTTCAGTTATGCCCTTCCCCATTTCTTCCATGACCCTTGGGAAGACTCTGCATCTCCCTCTCATGTTGACACTGTTTCTCCTTTTGTTCAGCCTCCAAATACCGCAGGATCTCATTTTCTTCAGCTTCCAAATGCCACAGTCTCTCTACTGATTCTAATTCCAAATGTTTGGCCTCCAGTTCAAGTCTCTTTAACTCCAGACAGGTTCTTAAGTCCTCTGAGGAAAGGGTGAGCTGTCCTGTTTCTGAGGGCTGCAAATTCCCATCACCAGACTGGTTACCTCCTGGTTGCCAGTCTGAGCTGTGTCTAAGGCTGAAATCATTTCCTCTTTAGTGAGGTTAGCATACACTAGTCCTTTGGCTTCACACACCTTGGACAACTGGTTCTTTGTTTCATTGTCAGCTTGCCATAATCCTTTGCTGACATCTTTGTCTACTTTCTCTGACTAAGCTAAGCTAACAATAAATAAATAAATAAATAAATAAAACTGTTGTGAAATGGAACTCTGAATGTTTACCTTCTGGCTGCTGAAAGGAAAGACCTTTAGTAACAACTGCCTACAGGCTACAAAAGTTAAGTTAATATCCACACTACTGCTCACCAGTATGTGATGTCTCCACTCTAGGCTAGTAATCAAGGAGCCTGAATCCTCACCACTGACACTGTAGAGGGATTCTCACTTGGAACAAAAATGGGTACACCCAGTATTTCTAGATGCAGCTCTCTTCAAGCACAGTTTCCCATAAAAGCACACAGGGAAGACCCTCAGCCCGGGGTCTGGATTTCTCTCTCTGTCTCTCCCCAGGTCCCCAGTAAGGCTCCCCACTGGCACAGCTGTTGAGTTAAGTCCTCAATTGAGTGTCCAAGCCAAGTCCTCCAACACCCTCTCTGTGAAACCAGTGCTTCGTGTCCCTGCCCAAGCAGTTTGCACACACACTCTTTGAGATTTTATTTGCCCCCACATACGCACACACCTGGGAAAGGTTGGCACAGGTTTACTAGCTATGCCCCCCTATGCCCAGACTATAAGGTAGGTACTGCCACCAGACACTCCCAAGCCAGCAACTCTAAGGCTGTTACAAGTGCACCCAATTATATGGAGTGAAAGTAATATTAATACAAAAGGTAGTTTGACCAATGCAGTAAGGTTTTCAACAGTGGCAATGGAGTCACCAAATAGATATTAGTACTGTCAAAGGTTAAAATATTCTCTAAAGGACCAGCCACAATGAAAAGTTTAAACATATTTAATAAAAGAACATGAAAATACTAAATATTTATTTACAATAAACACCAAGGTTTCAACCAAAAGAAATATTAAAATAACACAGATGAACAGATTCACACAGATACAGAAAAGCAGTACTTAACTAATCTTACTATATTTTCCTGAATAATCTAGAGTTACTATTCCTTGGTCACTTAAGAGAGCAAGGCAAGATGAAGTAGATGAGTGCTCCTTCGATGTCAGGTTCCAAACACAGACTACCATAAGATTTCTGTTTCACCTAATATTAAAATATTTTTCTGTTCAGAATGACATCACATACTTCTGCTCATGTGGTTCCCATACAACCCCCATTTCCTCGAAACTGCCAGGATTTAGCACCTACATGTCAATAATACACACACAACAGCATTACTCAGATCTGCTGCAGCTACTGGAAGTCATAAAACAGTTACTAACTTGTATTCCTCCTACAGAGACTAACAAACCATGCTTCTTACAGACATTGCATCTCTGGCTTCATTCAAAACTGTGAGATAACATCTTTATAGCCTAGGCCAAGTAATTTAATTTTCTACTATTTTCCAAAGTCAGCTGGAGCTGAGCTTAACCTCTTCTCTTCCAGTATCCTCTGTTACCATATATATATTTAATTTAGTTACAATACAGTCAAAACCTACTGTTGGTACATTTTAACACAAGCAACTTTACAAATCCGTTTTCAACACAAGCATCTGCACAAATCAGTTTGATATACAAATGACATATAATTCTTTATAACATTCCAGCTAGCTGTACTAGCATATGTTGCACATCCACTGCCCTACTTCTCCTGACATAGCTGGCAATAACTCACAGCTACATTCCCACATTTCCAAATTTTGCTTTACTCTTCTCACCTTCCGTTTAAATTAGACCAATAGGTGCCCAGTATAGTGGACACCAGACAATAGATGTTTACACTCTGCTATGGTTAATTGCTAAGTGTCTCTTTCTGGCACATTATGTCTCTTCCAGTCACTCTACTATGCCACATGACACCTCAGGATCCCTTTTATATATATGCTCTGTACCACTCAATGAAAGTCTCACAAAGTTAGAGCAAGCTGGCATATGGCCACTGCAGATGCACTTTGCTGTTTTGTATAGACCTATCTTTGCTCAACTGTGGCCACGTTGCAGCTTTGCTGAATACTCCCCTTCCCTCAGCTGAGCAGAGCTGTCAGTTCCAATACTCACTTTTTCACATTTGATTATTAAAGTATGCTTTTCAGTCCGGCATACCCCTTTCCTAGCCCTTGTTTGGGTGCACAGCACATTTTTATTAATCCCATTCTCTTGTCTCTCACAGCATGATGTGCAACCACTGATTTGCTAATGGGCTAACATTAAAGGCTTTGAAATGTCTTCTGAATGTGCTAGAATTTTCTGTCCAGATTCATACATAGAATTCTAAATATGGGTCTATAAAGAGCATGCGGCAGGCAAATTGCTTCTTCATTTTCATGTGCATCTTCACAGCTGCTCGTATATGTCCCTTCTATTTGAATGTAAACAGCTGCTAGTTTGAATACTGGAAATATATGTACTCTGGGGCTTATCAAACTTTGAATATTTTGGTTTCTGCTGTGAACCAAAATTAATACAGGAGCCTATTTCCATTTGTTAAAAAATGGAGAACTCACTGGATTTTCAAGGTTTGGAAAAGCATTTCAGCTTGTATTTTATACATATTTTGTAGACCTCTGCATTGTATTTACCCTGACAAAATCTGTACAAGACATTAACAAAACTCATCAGAACTTGCTGCATTTTATTAAGTCATGTAGGTCTGTTATAATTCCATAAACCAAGCTTTTTCCGTGGGAATAACTGTGATATCAAGAGCAATTTTATAGCATCAGGTAGGAAACAACACCAAATCCATTAACTATCATAGGAAAATGTTTTCCTTAAACATTTGACCACAGTAATAAATGGAAAAATTATAGACAGAAGACTGAAAGAAAAGTACAGAGAGCAGATGTGAAACATGCAATGAATTCTCCAAGTACCAGCATATTATGCCCTTCATAGTTTGCCACAGGATGTTAGCTGACTCCTCAAAACTAATCTGTCCAAGTTAAGCAGCTTATGGCAGAATTTCAAAAGGTATGCCTATAGGAGGCTGTACATGATTTGAAGATTTATTATTTGTTTTCAGTCTGTAAGTGATAAATGCATCATATCAGAGTTGTACTGTACACACAGCCTCTCTATAAATGCCAAGTTTTATTGCCCACAGTTGCATTTGTCTTAGCAGACATATTCTACTCACCCCAAAAAATAGCTTTATCATGAACAGTTTTGAGTTTTCCTTGTTCACATTTCTTCTGTCTCATTCAACAAACATGTTCTACATACCTTTTGAACTTTGCACATTTCACATTCTTACATGATACCAAAAATTTTAAGAATTTGCCTTCTCCTGCCACGCCTTGTCTGTCAAACGTATTTACTTCACGTCGCTATTATAAATGAACTTGTGAGAATAAAAGGAAAAGGGAGGGTCTTCACACAGCAAAAAATACCTGACCAGCAAAGAAAGAATCAGTCCAATGATTATGCAGAAGGTAAATCAGAATGCATTCAGAACCCGAAAAAGTTAAACTGCCACACATTATAGTAAAAAAATCCATAATGTAAACTGAAAGATCTCAGTCCTTTACAGACTGCCCAGAAACATGTGTCTGTCTGTCCAGCTCCCACCACAGACTACATTGATAATGAATGAAAATTACATTGCAAGAGACCAGACAACTAAGTAGCTAGTACCTGTATAACAGCAGTGAAAATTATATAACAAAAACAGAGTATAGAGCTAACATAATGCTAACGGTGAAATACGAATAAATTATACACAGGAGTTATTTTTTTCGAATTACTTATTCTGCTAGCATCTGTATCAGCATTTATACAAAATAATATGAAAATAAACATCTATGTTTTACAATCACATAAGTCATATTCATAATTAAAGTGCTATAATCTGGCAATTACCATGCACATGATACTTACTGACTTTAATTCCTGAAAATAGAATTATTTCTTGTTTGTGTTATATATGTTTTATTATTTGTGTAGCTTTTTATTTCTCTCTGATCCTCAACTGAAATCAGATACAGTAGAGAGTTGATTATCCGAACTAACTGGGACCGAGGGTAGTTCGGATAATCAAACTGTTCAGATAATCAAACATATAATTGAACCAGATAAAAAAAACTTCTAAAATCTTGTTTTTTCTGCACATAGGAATACAATTTTCAATCATTCAGCAATTCCAGTAGGAAACAAAGAATATTTTTCACACACGAGCTGGCGACAAGCTCAAAAAACATGTTGAAGCGAATATGTATAATGTTCACATATTCAAACTTTATGATTTTTTCCTGACCAAAAACCTTGGAAGGCTGGTTTGGATAATTGACAGTTCAGATAATCAATGTTCGAATAATCGACTCTCTACTGTAACATATAAAAATCAGAGCACACTGTGCTCATCATGCGGGTGTGAGAGGGGTCATGATCTGGCATTCATTGTTATGTGTTACTCATCTGACTGTCAGCTGCTATGATATTGCAGGCTGAATTACAGCTGAAGTATTTTATGGGCCTCTCCCCCTTACAAACTGATATGAATAGCATTACTAAAGGAACTCCTACACACAGACACACACACACACACACACACACACACACACACACACACACACACACACACACACACACACACACACACACACACACACACACACACACACACACATATTAAACAGCTTAATCTTCAGTTACCAGAAGGTAGGCAACTGTGAATGGTGTTGAAAAGTCTATCTTAAAGGGCTAATAAATGTCCAGGTCTGCATTTGTATTTAGTAGACAACCCAGTTTAGCATTTAATCCAGTAAGAACTGAGGATTTGCTCCAAATACAAATACACACACGCGCGCACGTGTATATGTATAAATGTACTATACTGCACTTGTGCTTTCTGTTTAGTAACATCCACCTTTGTAAAATCTTAGAACTACTGTTTGTGTATAAATGTAAATAGAAATGTAACTAGTCTGTGTTTAACTGGAACTTAGTATAATGCAATGTAAGCAAATGGAGCTTTTCTCCATGGGCCTCCATTGAAAATGGGTATTACCCACTCAGTCTTTCACAGTAAACAAAGCTAAATAAATGAACAATAAATATACACCTAAAACAAAGGGTAAAAAGGACACACAGACAAACCATTTAGAAAAAAAAATTCAAGAAAGACCCAGCAAATCTAGACTCCTGACTCTGTAATGTCTTAAAACTCTTGTAGTGTAGGCATGGGATATATGCAAATGATCCCTTATGGACATACCATTGTAACAGCTACATGGCTTCTGCATGCCCATGACTTTTACTTTTACTTAAGGCTTTACTGGTGCACTCAGGCCTATAAAGCCAAACCTCACTTGCTGTAGAAATGCTATTCATCTACAGTTTCTGAGGTTTGGCTTTATTCGCCTGAATGCAGCAGTAAAGAAATTCTAAAGTAAAAGTATAAAAGGGGAAATGTATCCTATGTAATATTAGTAAAAGTAGTATAATTTATTGTTTTTAAATGATTTTATATTCCATGGTGTGGAAAATATGTAAGATTGATGTAAGATTGGATGTGAATAAACAAAAGGTTATTTAAACTGAACTTGTTTTATTTTGAATGGTTCTGATGAAGTCCACGATGTAAATGGATGAATGCACTTAACCACTCAGCAGTTGTTTTTGTTATTCAGTCTAAGTTTGTTACATATGTGCAATTTTTAAATAAATTAGGTTGTTTTTAAAGTGAACAGACTGGCCGATGTTTGGGGGCAACACAAAGGGCTTTTTCTTTTTTTGGTTAGT
Organism: Protopterus annectens; assembly: GCF_019279795.1. NCBI lineage: Eukaryota > Metazoa > Chordata > Ceratodontiformes > Protopteridae > Protopterus > Protopterus annectens. Next base: position 1,563,405,609 of record NC_056745.1, on the reverse strand, counting down.
AGTTGGTGTGTGCATTGTGCTTTGAAGAAATGGGAATTTGCATTTTTGGATAAAAAGTCACGGACACTCAGAAGTCATTTAGCGAAAACACTGGCATGTCTTTAAGGGGCCATTTGCATAAATCCCATGTACCTGCACTACAGAAGTGTAGAAGTCATTTAATGAAAACACTGGTATGTCCTTAAGGGGTCCTTTGTATAAATCCATGTATCTGGACTACAGAAGTGTAGAAGTCATTTAGCGAAAACGCTGGTATGTCCTTAAGGGGCCATTTACATAAGTTCCATGTACCTGCACTAAAGAAGTGTAAAATTACACATTGAAGGCTCTAGCTTTGCAGGACCTTTCTTGTAGTAGAGATAGACAGATAGACAGTAAAAGAGAGAGAGAGTATGTATTAAGTATGCTTAATCATCTCAGTGTTCAGCAACAGTTTGGATGAGGATAGCTAACTGATTTGGATTCTCAGTTACAGAAGACATCATCAGTTCATGGGAGAAGGAGAAAGAAAGACATAACTGCATTTTTGTAGTCATTTCTTCTGACTCCTCAGGTTTAGTTCTTTATTCCAATCTTTACCTTCATTCACTACCTCTGCAACTTATGTATGCCCACATACACAACTTTTCTCCCTCTGTGATGGTACCTGCCCTGGAACATGCTGTCAGTCTATCAGGATGCCACCACACACAGTAGACAACACTAGAAGTATCATGCCTGCTTTCCTAACAATGCCTGGTCTCTGTCATGCAATGTCACGGAGTAGATACACTGTGTTCACATTCTCACATGTATGTAGACAGAACATCTCTGTAGGTAATCACTTCTCTATATGATGCACTACCCTCAGGCCTCCACCTGAGGTCAGTTATCCAGCAGAAGTAAATTACACTTACAATCCATCTCCAGAGCAGGCCATCATCCAACACCAGCTCTAATTCCCCTCCCCCCAAAGCTGACCCTGTGATGCTGAGGTTGATGTCAGAACCCATGTCAATGGAAGAATAGTTGAGGTAGGAGAGTGGTATGAACTGAGAGAGATGGCAATAGAATTTAGAAATAGGGAAAAAGGGTATGGATGATGATGATGACGATGATGATGCCCTGAGATAAAGTCTTGAATGCAGTCCAGATAAGGTGGGTTCAATTAGCAGCTTGAGCACTGTAGAGGCTAGCAGGGGAGAATGTGAGTTGTAACCAAAGCCAAGTCAGTAATCTTAGAGGAGGATGGTAACGTAGTCTGGCACAAAACCTGAAGTGTCTAGCAGAGGCTTGCTGTAGCAGAAGGTGAGGACAGATCAGGAGCACATACCTACCAAACAGCTCTGCAGCCAGAGCATTACAAAATGTGTGGAAATGGGTCTAGCATAGTGAGAGTTCTGATGTTCCCAAGCCTGCACCTATAACAGTCATGGACACATCTAAAGGAAATACAAAAGATGTTTTAGATTTGGCATCCATTGACCCTTCAGACATTGGGATGACAGGGGTTGTTAATGGTTGTGAGGATTTGACTTCTGTTTCACATTTTAATGAAAGCATTACATATATCTACTCTGCACTTTGGGATGAACAGGTTTTTCAACAAGCATCAGACAGAAACTCAAAGAAGAACAAGGACCCTTTGAAGATAGGGAGTGTGCGAGGTTGCCAACATGGTCCAAGGAGGAATTAATATTGGTTTATTCTCCTTCAGGTACTATACAAGTTACTAATATAAATAACTTTAAGATATTTAATAACACTGATTCATTAGTTACCTCTGTGCATCAATTTGAAATAGGTTTTACCATTGTTTCTTTGGGTAGATTTGACTTGGTCAACACTTAATTTAAACTTAAATTGTTTGCCCAAAAATTAAATCTATTATTATTATTTGTTAAGGAAGATCACAGAGGTCAACTTATTGAACAGCTTTGTAAAAAATATATATACTGTTCCTCCTGAATCCTGTACTATCTTTATTTGAAAAATTATGTGAGAAAAATTTAAGAAAGTTATACTCTAATTTTTCAAGTCACCAATTGTAAAAAAAAAAATCTCCTGATAAAGGAGGGGGAATTGTTTTAATGACTCAGTTGGACTATGTTGTAAGAATGTGAGAGTTATTGCATGAAGATAATAGTTGTGTTAATGTGTTAATGAAATTTATGTGCATTATTGAAAAATAGATTTATGGCTGGAATATTTGATCTTGGAGGAGCAGAACTGACAAAGTCTAGCATAATTATTTAAAGGTGACAAAATCCAAGATCCCTAACATCTTTGCAATTCCCAAAGTACAAAAATGTACTGTTGAATCTCCATTGAGGCCCATTAAAGCTACCTGTGGTTCAAAAACCCCCTTTGCTAAGTTTGTTGAGTGGAAACTTAACAGTCACTTTCAGAAACATCCCCACATTTTGCGGGACTTGAGGCATTTCCTAGATATTATTAAGGATGTTGGTTATTTTAGTGATGTTCTCTTTGTCACCATGGACATTAAGGACCTATTTTTGGACATCACTAGTGAAGTCGGTTTAAGCTGATTTGATGATCCCAGGTTTAGTATCTTGTTCCAATTCTGACATTGGTATCTTGAGACAAGCTCTTGAACTGGTTTTGAATAACAATTTCTTCCTTTTTGAAGGTGAATATTATCATCAGATAAAGTGGCATCCCTGTCTATGTCAATTTGGTTTTACTATATTGGAAGCTTAATGCTTTACTTCCTTCCAAATTATGGAATATTTATCTCAGGTATTTGGATGACATATTTGTTTTATGGAAGGGTACTGCTTCAATACTAGTTGGCATCATTGCATTCTTGAATGTTAGTACAAACCTTTTGAAATTTACTTCTGAAAGCTTTTTTTCTAGCATTGATTTTTTTTTTTTGGACGTAAGAGTTTCCAAAAATATAATTTTTTAAGGTTTATTTCAAATGTATGTAGAAAAAACACATTTTCCATGAATTATCTACATTACCATAGTTGACAGCCTTACAAACAGAAAATGAATGTTGTTAAAGGGCAAATGGGAAGGATATCCCCGTTGGTTTCAGATAATATAGATTTTTATTTACAAAATGGATTTTTTTAGTGAAATTACTTCAGGAAAGGGGTTATCCAGTTAGTTTATTGGAGAAAACCAAACAATAAGTTTTACAAGGAAGAGCAAATAGATTTACTTCCATTTTAAAAGGTAGCCTGGTTAAACCCAGGGATGATACAACTAGTCTTTTTGAAAATTGCATGGTCGTTGCATATTCTAGTAATATGTCTAAAATCAGGAACATGACTGATTCCCATTAGGGTATACTTACACATTTTGATCCCATAAACCAAACTGTGGAACCTTCTGTTATATTTCCTTTTAAAAGAGGTTGGAACATTTAAAATAAATTGGAGGGGTTTGCCACTATTGACACAGGTTTAACAGGTACCACAAAATGTAATGAGTGTAACCAATGTGGGTATATTAATTCTACAATGTAAAGACAAATTGTATGGTTAATTAGTGATGTTACTAAACTTCCTAAAGCATGAGCTACTGTTTTCCAGGGTTAAATGATATGATGAACATAATGTTTGTGGTGTAATATAAATGGATTAAATCCATTGTGGAATGAACTGATTATGTGGAGGAGGTTTTTAGATGATTGATGGTATATTTGGGCAGGTAATATTGACAATGGAGATGTTTTGTTAGTTATTTGAATTCCAAAGAGTTTGAGCTCCAGTTTATAAGAAGACCTGATTTGTTTACCATAGATTTTCTGAACATAAATGCAAATTGATTGATGGCACTATGGCCATGAATTTATATAGAAAGCCTTTCACAGAGAATTCCCTGTTGGTGGCTAGTAGCTGCCATCCAATGCATACTGTCATGAATATTCCAAAAGCTCAATTTTTGTGTCTAGGACATATTTGTATTGATCAGGAGGAGTTTTGTTTGGAAGCAAGCAAAATGGAAAATAGGTTCATAACAAGGGGTTATGATCCTCCTTTAGTTAGACAGGCTGGGAATATAGCTATAAATACTAGAAGGGAGGACTTGTTGAAGGTTGAATCGAAAGATAAGGTGATGGAAACTGGGTCTTCAAATGTTAGGTTTATTACTAACTGTGGTACTAATACTTTTAAAATCAGTTAGATGTTGGATAAACACTGGAACATACTAAAAACAGGTGAATTTTTTGATCATTGTCTGGGTAACTGATGCCAATTTGGATATCAGAGAGGTAAAAACATCGGGGAACATCTTTCTTGATTTAAGAAATGGTTCACAGTTAATAGCAATATGGTGGTAAGTAGTACAATGTGTGGTAACTGTGTCCATTGTAAAATTGTTTCATGTACCAAGTCCTTTACATCAGCTAATACTCCAAAGGTGTTTACAATTAAACGTCGTATTACATGTAGTACAGAATGGGTTATTTATATGGCTGTCTGCCAGTATGAGGCTTTTTACGTAGATCAAACTTCTAGGGCATTTAAAAGTAAAATTGCAGTGCATATGAGTGCTATAAATTGTAAATGCCCTAGAAGTGCATTATATAAACACAAACTGGTACTTGCTTAAGCTCATTTGAGTTTTGTAGGATTGGATTGTGTAAGGGGAACAGGACTCACTAACTCTTTTAGACACCAGTCATTAGATCATAAAGAAACATTATGGATTATAAATCTTGGGGCTATGTAGAAATCTGGTTTAAATGACTATTGGTAAAAGTGTTTAGTTAAATCGATGATAAAAATATTTTGAATAATTGATATTATTTTTATCAATATTTATGGGTTTTTATTCAATTTATTTATTGAACATTTGTTTACAGGGAAAGTCTGACTGGGTATGAGCCCATTTTCAGCGGAGGCCCAGGGAGAAAAGCTCCACAGTACACCATCCATCCATTCTCAACCCCTTTTCTCATTTTGCACATGGGGTCAGGGTGTCACTTCAGCAGTGACAATCATCTTGAGCTAAGGTTTACACCGTCGGGTGGCTAGCCCTGCTGTAGTAGTCCATTCATACCACTCACTTGCACACACACTCTCACCTACAGCCAATTTAAAGTGTCCAATCCACCTACTGCATGTCTTTGGAATGTGGGAGGTAACTAGAGTACCCGGAGGAAACCCACATGAGTGCAGGGTGGACATGTAGACTCCGCACAGAAGGCACCCCAGCTAAGAATTGAACTGGAGAACCTCTTGCTGTGAGGTGACAATGTCAACCGCTGCATCACTGCTGCACTTCCTTCACAGTACACATTAAACAGAATTAAAAAATTGAGCAATGGTTGCAAATATTAAGACAATAACAAAGCAGTACAGTATGTGAATATAATAAAAGAAAATAAGCAAAATATAAGTCAAGCAGTAAAGATGACCATGCATTATATACAAGATAGAAGAGAGAGTTCCTAGTATGGATGTTACATAATGATGCATGAAAAATATATAACAGAATAAGTAATAGGTCATAAAAGCCATATGCCTTTTCTATCAGGAGAACTAGATAGTAAATTTCAGTCAAATTCTGGGATAGATAAAGGTTAGTGGAAGAATATAAATAAAGGACATTAGAATATTAAGGAATTAAAGAGAGGTGAGGCTAGAAAGTACATAAAGCAGGAAGGGAAGCAGACTATTTTAAGAGAAAGTCTATTAAGAGTGGGGAAGAAGGGAATAGAAAAGAGTACTAAGATGGCAGGGTGCATGGGCAGATCCAATTATTGGTTAGATGTTCTTTCATCCTAGACTTGAAGGAATAGCAGTGGGGTATAAGTCTGATTGCTTCAGAATGTGATTCTATGATTTGGCAACACAGTGAGAGTACAGACTAATCAAATGAGAGGAAAGAAGCTGAGCCAAATCACCACGGCTGAATAAAATCCACTTTAATAAAAAACTACAAAGAAGTAAGCGCTTTCACGATCACACTAACCACTTCATCAGACTAAATACATTCAAAAATGCGCTTGCTTTTAAGCACATGATTCAATTAATCACCAACTAATCACTTATACAATTAAATATCTTATCTACCAAAATCAAAGTCTAAAGATAGATTAATACACTATGAAATACATGATAAAATACATAGAAAACTATGTTAATGTCTCAAAGTCCTGGCTTTAAAGAAGGGTTTCAAAGAAACTGCTTCATTAATGCCAGGTAATATATGTGCATTTAATCTAAGAATCCACCTCTGCTCTGCAACCTCCGTGCAATTTTTAATGTCACCACCCCTCATTCCTTGCTGCAAAGTCACTAATACTAAAAACTTAAAAGAATGTGAGTCACCTTTACCCTCTATATGCTTAAATAAAGCACTTGTCTCCTTCCTATTAGAGATACCCCTATAGTGCTCCTGTATGCGTTCTTTAAGCATACAATTGTTTTTTTCCAGCATAGTAGGCATTACATAATGTGCAAAATGCAAAATACACTATGTTTTTAGTTCTACAGTCAGCATAGTGTTTGGCCTGTAGCTCAAAGTGTAAATCTGGATGGATCTAAGTCGTACAGGAATGTACATGCCTGCAGGCTGAATTCAATCCACCATTCCTTGTCCCATACCATAATTGGCATTTTAGGGACTTAGGGGATTTAGGGGTGTCATCCAGGAGGCCATCCAAGTCTCCTATAGTTTTCAAGATGTTCCAATTTTGTTTATACACTTTACAAAAAACACCAGTGTCACTACTGTATGTAAGGGGAAACCTAAATTTATTGTCACCCCTATTCCTCCCATGTAACCTATGTTCTCTCAGAGAAATAAGCTCTACCTCTCATTCGTGAATGATATGTTTTTTCTGTGGGGGGGTAAGCAAGATGAATTAGATTTATTTATTGAATACTTACATGGTTACCACCACCTTTTTGAAATTTACCAGTAAAGTATCATTAGAAGAAATAGATTTTCTAGAAGTTAAACTGAAAAAATCTGAGATTTTGGGAATCCAAACAAGCATTTACAGGAAACCCACTAGAAGGGAGCATTATTGCATAGGGACAGTATGCATCCAAAATTTATTGGTGACAATGTGGTGAAAGGACAAATACTCAGATTAATGAGATTGCGTAATGATGAATTACAGCTTGGGTCAGCATTGGATAACCTAAGAATGGATTTTTAGAGAGAGGGTATCCTGAGAATATGTTTTACAACTATGTATCAGAGCTGAGTAAAGAAAGAACATCTAGAGGTCATAGTCACAGCAAACAAGATACTCCAAACTGGCTTTGCCCCCTGGCATCTTCAGTGGAATAATACAGTCCCTTGTAAAACATCCATTTATATACTCACTTTTTAAAGACAAAGAAAAGAAGAATAAAATATGTTTATCAGCTTCAGACAAATTTGTACGAAAAAACGAAATTCATGTTTTAATCACTGAGAAGGTTTTCGAAAGTAATGGGGGGGGTCCGGTTTCCTTAGAACTTGAAGAAAAAGAACTCCTTTGGCAACTTAAATTGAATGCTTCAGTATTGCCAGGGCTTAATGACACTATCTCTATTATGAGTGTGTTAAAGTTGAAGGCATTGCTTAGATAGATATTTTGGTGTAACATTCATAAATTATATTTATATTTGTAGGTGAAAATTCTTTATATTGTTTTTATATCGTATTCTTCTTTTTTATGTGAATATGTACATTCATTTATTTCAGAGTATTTTATTGTATATTTGTGTGTGTAGGCAATAATACAAACTTATTTTGGTTTGTATGTTTATGTTTGGTTGGCGTTTTTTTTCCTTCATTTCAGTACGAAGGACTTTTATTGAGACTTGAATTTGATGAAGGAAATGATGTAATTGTTTGTAAGTGTATTTAAACACAAATTTCCCTTATGTATTTGTCTGAGGAAGTTTACGCATTACAAGTAAACGAAAGCGCTAACATCATATTTTCTTGCTTCCAGTGTGATTATTTCTCCTTTTGCATTTCTTAGGTGTGTTTTTTTCTGGATTTTTTTGTAATAGAGAAGATGATTACCAGACTGAGATAAATAAAATGGGAAAAAGATTTGTTGAATGGGGCTACAATAGATAACTTATTAGAATGGAAGAAGAGGTAGCACTTACATTAAAAAGGGAATTAGTACAGCATGATTTACAGAGTGCAAAACATTTGGTTAAACCATCTAAACACAGGTTAGTGACCACATATGGTACCAACACATATAGGGCACGTAATATTATAGATAAATACTGGCATATTTTAAAAACAGATGAGTTTTTTGATAAATGTCTGGTTGAACATTGTCTTATTGTTTTTATGGATATAAAAATGGCAAAAATATTGGAGAATATTTGTCATGGTTTAAAAGGATGAACATTAATAATAAAAATGAGGTTAGTACTGTTAGAGGAAGTAACCCTTTTGGTAATTGTACATACTGTAAAGTCATTTTGAATTCTAAGTCATTCACATCTACTAATACCTCAAAGGTTTTTGAGATCAGAAATTTGATTATATGCGGGAGTGAATGGATAATTTACATGGCTATATGCCAGTGTGGGTCCTATGTGGGACAGACCTCACGGTCTTTTAAAAGCAGGGTAGCAGTACATTTAAGTGACATTAAATGTAAGTGCACTAGGAGTGCTCTCTTCAAACACAAAACTGAACTTCTACTTTTGTTTTTGTAGGTCTTGACTCATTATGGAGTCGAAATTTGAATGAAGCTGATAAACATATTTTCTTAGATAAAAAGGAAAGACTCTGAATCATAAACTTGGGCACACATTATAAGCCTGGTTTGAACAAACATTTGTAAGAAGGAATGATTTTGATAAAAGTGTTTTTTAAAAAGTGCCTTTTAATTCCCCATAGTGATTTTTAGTAGATTTAATGTGTTGGGGAGTTTATTTAATATATGCTAAAAATGTGGGGTGACTTTATATGCTATATCTTTAAAAAGTGAGTATATAAATGGATGTTTTACAAGGGACTGTATTATTCCACTGAAGACGCCAGGGGGTGAAACCAATTTGGAGTTTCTTGTTTGCTGTGACTGTTTGTCGGCCAAGGGCACTTGCCTGAATAAATACTGCTGGAAGAATTACCTGATTATTTCTTTATTATTTGTGATTTATTCTACAATAAAAGTTGTGTATTTGGTAGTGCTGGACTTTTTCTTTTTGCTGTATATATATATATATATATATATATATATATATATATATATTTACATGTTTTTGATTTTATTTTGGTTTTGGTTTTGGTTTTAAACTGTGTCACTGTGTCTTTTTGGAAAAAGGTTGAGCTTGTAATCATGTGATTAGACACAAATGTTTTATAAGCACTGTAATATTTGTTAATTCTGAAGAAATCTGTTATACACATCAGATAAAAGCACTTAATATATTGTGGTCTTTTCATATTAAAGGGTTTGTGATGGACGTAGTCCTTTTGTTTCCTTCTCTGTTTTGTTTTTTGTTCAGAAAGTTGTTGTTGTGTCTTTTGGCTTTTCCCAGTTAGGGGTCGCCACAGAAAATTGCAACATACAAAAGCTGTTTAATTTTGGAATTATATAATGGATCAAACTTCTCCTACAACTAGTTTGTTTGAATACAGAGGACAGTATATCATGAAGAATGCGTGAAACAAGAAGTGATAAGTACTAATTTTGTAAACTGCTTAGGAAATAATGTTTCCGCTTAACTGGGAGAAAAATGGAAATGCAAAGGCTGAATCCCAAGAAAAACATTCCTTGCTCAATTTGCTTACCAGAACTTCATTTTATCTCATTCATCTATTTCCTAAGAACTCAAGTCATGAATTAATTCGACAAAGAACTCACAAAAATATGCATATTTTGAACTGCAGATAAGTATATCATCCCTTTAGTTGCGTGCATGTAACAGCTGAGTGATTTCAGAGGAGTCTGAGTACACCAAAACAATGTGTTTCCCTAGACATAGTCGAAGATATAGTAGCAAGTATACCAACTTGTTAATCATACTATGATGCTGTGCCATCTGATAGGCTTTTAAGTATCTCTGAAAGATGTGGCCACAAAGTTACTTTAGGAGAGAAATCCATATTCAGTGATCCATCAGTGTATAGATTCATCTGATGCTAACCTTACACTTTTCTCAGGTCAGGCACCTAAATGAGAATGCTGCTGGAAAGGTGACTCTTCTGCCTGTAGAAGTCTTATCCTCTTTGCTGGGCAGACTTATGATAGTCTAACTAGCAAGGTGTATTGGATGTGAACTTCTCCTACACCAAGCTTAGAATTAGAAAGTAGAGCACTTCAGAAAACCTGAATGAATGCTGTTTTAAGCCTCATTTGTATACAGTTAGTAATTGATGGATTTTTTTTTATTATTGCATACTTGAATTTTGAAAGGATTTTGAAAAGAAACCATTTTTGTCAGTTATACTTTTTCTCACACAGTAAGTCATGCTACAGTTCTGCTGTCTAAGTAAATAAAAAGGCAATTTTCAATACCTCTCACTGCCTTGGTCATATCTTCCTGCATATGTTAAAACAGAGGCTTTTAAAGTGGCAACCCTAAAGTTTGTATTTACTATGTCTCTTTGATTTGCTGTCTATCTAGATACATAATGGTCTAGTTGCCAATCAGAAGAGCATTACCGAAGAAAGTTAGCTCGCTGCCTAACAGCAATAAACCTAACAATTAGAAAAAGTGTTTTACTAATTATATTAAAAAGTTTAACAAAGTGAAAAAAAAACAGTTTGGTATTAAGTCAAAAGTATTTGTTTTCCTTAAGACTCAAGTAACAGAATTGGACAACAAACAGGAAACACAGAAGTTAAATACTTTTTAAAACACAATCAAGAAAAAATAAGCAAAAGTACTAATAAGAAGTGGTAGTCAGTGTATTTTAAAGTCTGCAGAGCATTGATGAAGGCACTGCCATTTAAAAATAAAGTATACAGAAGATAATGTAATTACAGCTATGTAGACAATTAATATTTGATAGTGACTATGATGCATTCAAAATGGTGCCACAGTGGAAAAGATGGGGAGCCAGGTGCAATAACTGCGTCACTGAACTTAGTATAATCTCTGAGGAAAGTCTGTTGCATCAATGTTACATATAGCAGGGAGTAAGGATTGCAACATTTATGAAACCGTGTCAGACCCATATGTCAAGAGTAAAGATGTAGAAGAAACTTTAGACAGACACTTCCAGCCACAGAAAATTATATAATTTGAGACATGTATATTCAGAAATGTTAAACACAAGGAAAAATAAACCTCCTTTGTACTAAATCAGGATAGGTGCCCTAGCAATGAGCTGTGAATTCTCTGATATAGACAAATAAAAACACACATAAGCAGATATATATCCCAGGAAGACTACGGTGAAAGGCATTATCAAAGTCAGATATGACAACATTTATAGATTTTGCAAAATCATTACATGTCAGAAATGCAATACAAGAAGATAATAGCATACAGGGCAAAAAGCATTAAAAGAAGAGCAATGTGAAAGAAGTCAAGTGGAAAGAAATATACAGGAAAGAAATTAATCAAAGCAAGCCCGTGTGAATGCAGAAGATAAGATAAAATGTAACAAATAAGTATACAGATACTGTGAAGGACAGTTTCCACAAAAACTGTGTGCAAAGTGTTAAAAGAAAAATACATTGCAGGAGTATGCAAGAGTAGTCATATAAATAAGCCAGAGTTCAGGTAGAAGTTGCAAGATAAAGACATATAAAAAGACAAGTTCAAAGGGCATACATACTAATGTGACAAATGACAGTAAAACTTGGACAGGATTCAACGAAATGCACAAAAATGAGTCCACCTATGTATATGCAATATTAAGTTATTTGAGTTGGTTTACCATGGTAGAGCACTGACCAACTTTGATTAATTTCAGTTGTAGCCCGGGGTCAAAAATTTGCTAGGCATATAATATAGACAAAAGTACAATAATGCATAAATGAGAATAAAAGAGTACAATGGTAGCTTAATGCTTTGTATACATAGAGTCTTTAATTTCAGGTGGGGGGGACTCCAATAGTTTCAGCCCAGAAATTGAAAATGTATGTAAAGAGATTTGTAGCTTTAAGTGTGGGATTTGTGTTTTAGAACCTGGATGGTTCAAGTTTCTTAGTTTGTATGGGTAGGTATAAGCATGGCAATATTACAGGAGCAGAGATAAAAGTAAAGACAATTTAGTGAGGATGTGGACTCAGGAGCCTCAGTAAACATATAACACAAAGTGACATTTACAAATGATTAAGGTCAAAGCCTAAGTTGCAGAAGGCAGGTGCAAAAATGGGTTTATGTCAGATGACTGAGTTTTTAGAATTTACCCTTTTCCCCACTGTAGTGCAATCTTGGAGTTGGTATATATAATTTGCAGGGGGAGTGGGAGGTGCAGGGGTTCACAGCCCCCCCCCTGCAAAAATGTATATTTTTGTTGATTTGTTTTATTCAAGTTTTCAGAAAGTTGAACATATTGGTCTAGACTAGATGAACTTCAAGTTTCCAAAAACTTAATCATCTGACATAACCCCTCAAAAAGTCTTTTCCTATGATATGCTGTTTTGAGATGAAAGCCAATGTAAATTATACAATGAAAAAGCCACTTTCAATCTGTAGGAAGGATCCAGATTAAATATTCATAGCTGCTCTACAGCCAAGTCACTTGGGGGTTATAAATCTATTAAACAACATTGACAACTGCACTAGCAAATGTAACCGCCTTCACAAGCAGTTAAATGAATGTCGTCATTTTGTATGAAAATATTAGAAAGTTAAAAATATTATTTTATGTTACCTACAGACCCAATATAACACCTGTACCTTTGACACAGGGAAGAATAACATTTAATGATAGAAAAAAAGGTGGAAGAAGAGATACCAACATTAGGAAAAGTGGAAATAATTGCAATGCTATCTGATTCTAGGGTCTTGCCCATAGTTACACCATGTACTCTTAAACCAAAAAAGCCTGAAAAAGTGGATGTATTTGTTGACATGTGGGTAGTCAGCAAAGAAATACAGAGAGCCACTCACTTGATTCTAACAGTAGATGACATAATAAATGAACTGATCAGGTTATAGCCAGACTGAGTTATACCCACAAAGCAGAAAAATTACTATCTTTTTAGCACACATATAGCTGATCAGACACAGAAGACTAATATGTGTGGATAATCTCAAATTCAGGGATATTCCAACATGCTATACACTAGGGCATACATGGTATAAAGAATATAAGTAACTAAAGTGATAATAAAGTAATTTATGACAAAACAGAAAAAACACATCATAGGAGGTTACTAGGGTAATGGTCCTGGGGCCCTTACAAGCCTAGCCAAGAGTTTATCCCCAAAAAAGAACACTCAGTCAGCACCTGTTGCCCCTGTCAATGAGGGACAAAGGTGGAATCCCTGGGACAAATTTGTGGTTTCCCATCCACTCATCAAGGTTATGCTTGAAGAGGGTGAGTGAGGTACTCTGTTTGACATGTATGGGAAGTCTATTCCCGAGACAGAGCAGCCTCTGGTAGACAAAACTGTCTCTCCAGCAGGTTTTGTTGATGTCGCGTATTAGATTTAGGCCCATCGAGCAGGTAATACGTGAGGAGTTAGACTTGAGGATATGGAGCATCTCTAGTAGGGTAGGATCTGATATTGCCTTGTAGGCGAGACACAGATCACCTCTGAGCAATCTGTATGATACCGAGTAGAGTGATAGTGAGATGTTGGAGGCCATGGATTCTCTTTGTGAGGTATTTCTGTGGCATTTCCAGTTGGTGCAGGTGTTTGGATATGTACATACCAAACGGGGTATTATACTCAATTATAGGCCTAATGAGGGAGGACTACAGAGAGGTAATAACCTCCTTTTTTCTGGATACAATCCCTTTACTTATGAGATGAACGAAGTAAAAGGCTTTTCTGACCACTGCCGCCACATGATGGTCAAATGTGAGATTTTTGTCAACCTGAGTACCCAGGTCTCTCACCACAGGTTGTGTGCTTAGGGGGTTGACATTGATGTGGTAATCAGTAGGAGCTGTGTTTTTGCCGAATGGTATGATAACACATTTTTTTTGCGTTTAACTTAAGGCTGTGACTTTGGCACCAGTTATTTGTAGCTGTGAAACCCTCTTGAAGTATGTTACCACCATCTGGGGAGTCAGTGACAGCACCCAACTTACAGTCATCTGTAAACTTGGTCAGCCACAGGCACTTTGTCATTGCCTGGATCTCTGAGAAGTAGATGCCATACAATAGGGGTCCCAGGACAGATCCCTTGGGAACACCACTATTAACAGGTCTGCTGTCAGAGGTGGAAATGCCAATTTTGATCTTGTGTATCCTATCAGTGGGCCAGTTGGCCACCCAACTGACAAGATAGCGATTTACACCTAGTTGTGTTAGCTTTTCGATGATGCCCGAGTGGGGGATTATGTCAAAGGCCTTGGCCAAGTCAAGGTAAGCTGTATGTAATGACTTTCCCTCATCCAGGGCCTTGGTGACATTCTCAAAGAAGTCAACTAGGTTCAATAGTCAAGATCGTCCCCTGACGAATCCGAATTGGGTGGGGGTCAAGTGCTTGGAGATTGCCTATGTCCTTGTGTATGAGATCCATAATAATATGCTCCATGGCTTTACAGTTCAGACTTGTCAAGCTAAGGGGGTGATAGTTTCCCAGGTCAGTAGTGGCACCACCTTTGTGCAAGGGGATGACAATGGCAGTTCTCCACTCTGCTGGAATGAAGCCTGTAATTAGGCTGTGGTTGAATAGGGTGCTCAATGGCGAAGCTAGTTTTTGCTGGAGATGGTGCAGAATACAGCATGGGATACTATCAGGTCCCATGGAAGTTGTGTTCTTTGCCTTGGATAGGGCCTTTAAAACTTGATCTACAGAGATGTGAGGTGTGGGACAAATATTGAGGATGTCGACTGGGCCTTTGGGGAAGATAGGGGGTGAAGTTTGCACTGACCCTATCAGCTAGCAGGTTGCCTAAGTCAATAGGATCAGTGTAAGTGGTACCATTAAGTACTAATTTGGAACAAACCTAGGTTTTTCCATGGAGGTTCCTGATGTAACTGAAGGAGGACTTTTGGTTTCCCTTTGTTTTGGAGGCTAGTATCAACCCATAATTGGCTTTGGACATTTTCTCTAGTGATATAATTTGCTTGTTGAGGCTGAAGAGGGAGTTTTTCCAGTTTGGAATTTGTTCCTTTTTTCCCCTGGACAACAGTTTCTTCCTTTTGTTGTAAAGCTTGTTGATAGAGGATGTCCACCAGACAGGTTTGTGTTTCCTTGAGGAGCAGATTTTAGTTCTGTTGGGTATGGCTGAGTCCATGCAGTTGTACAGGAGCCTGTATACTGCACTGGCATACTGTTCAGCATAGTTGTCTGCATCCTCTGAGGGGGGCGGTGGTGTGAAGCTACTGATACCTTCATTTAGGAGGTTGTAGTCAGCTTTTGAGAAGTTTTTTAGCCTGGTTATGGCTGAGGAGGAGTTGGGTGGGATAGGAACTTTGAATGAGACAGACCGATGATCTGATCTCACCAGGGAAGAACATACTATGGCAGTGGTGCAGTGGTCAGAACCAAGTCCAGAATGTTATCTCTCCTTGTGGGGGATGAGATGAGCTGGTGTTGTGTGCTAGAACTGATGAAGTCAAGGAATCTTTGGGTGACTGTATTGGTGCAAGAATAGTTCATCCAGTATATGGTGGGGTAGTTGAAGTCACTAAGGATCAGTGTGTTAGTGGGTACCTTGATGGAGGCAAGTAGGTAGAGGTAGGAGGAGTGGGTGTCCTGAGTCATGGAGGGGGGTCTATAGCTGGCTATAACTTGGTTGGGTGTCTTGCCAACTGTCAGTTGCACCTGGAGTAATTCCAGTATGTCATGCTGGCAAACCAGTCTGGAGGTGTGCCTGCCTTAATGAAGATAGAAACTCCACCACTTTTAGTCTTTCCAACCTCATTTTGGGGTTGGAAAGTGTAGATTGAGGTATAGCCTGGTAAGGCAGGGGTGCTCTCCGCAGCCCTGAACCAAGTTTCCCTGAGCGCACAGACATCATCATCATCTTTCAGTGTGAGGAGAGCCTCCAGTGAGTGCCTTTTCAGTTTAAGGCTTCTAGCATTAAGCAGCATGACCTTCAATTTGCTTTTTGACAGATCTTTTATGTTAGAAGATTTGTCTTTGGGACATAGCCTAAAAAAGGCACAATGGGGGAGGCAAGAGCCTTGGCCAAATCCGGAACACCAGGGGTGACAGGTGGAGGCCAAAGCATTGAGGCCTGTCAACCATGTCATCCCAGGCAGACAGATACTGGATCCACTTGGAAAGACACCAGAAACTAAGCCAATTGTTGAAGTAATTTATTTTTTGTTGGTATTGTGGTATCATTCTTGGTGAAGGTAGGATGCTGCTTAGGTGTAGGGTCATACTGGGACACATACTCTGAGAGCTCAATCATGTCTCCCTTCATATAGTTCAAGGAGGTACGTCTCAAGTCATTCACACCAACATGGACAATGACTGAGTCATACTTGTACCTGTTGTGGAGAGACTTAAATGCATGCGTGATGTGATGGATTCTGGCAGCTGACAGACAGCTGACCATGACCTTCTCCTTGTTGAGCTTGGTGAGGGGGACATAAGTGTGCCTCACTAATGATTCACCAATGACTAGTATGTTTGGTTTATTGTTATGCCTTATGGGCTGTGTTGGTTTATTGTTATGCCTAATGGGCTGTGTTTGTGCAACACTGGTGGGTTGACTACTTTGTGCGATGTGATTGGTGTTGTGTGTGGAATGTTTGTGAGTGTGTTTTGGGGGTCTCTGTTGTTTAGGTAAGTTTTTATTGAGGACCCCTGCATAGGTGGGTGGATGTTGTGCTTGGCTCTGTGATGTGGGTGGTGTGGTGTTTGTGCTGGCAATCACCTGTTTGTCAGGAATACTGACTGTGGCATGAGAGAGCATGGATTCCAGCTTACTGACATAGATGCATTTTTCACAAGTAGAAGAATTATGTGCTAGGAGAAAAGGACTGTCCTTGAACATGAGACAGTTGCTACACTGTCACAGTATGGCCATGTCAACCAGGCTGCCAGGAGAAACTGATAGGAATTGTCCATACATAGTGTTCTGAGTACTTGGCGGACTTATGGAGAGCAGGATTTGATAAGGGTTTGTCCATAAGCGTGTAGACCACAAAATGTAAAATAACTGGCCTGAAGCACAAGTACTGAAACCAAAACTGAGATCATTAGAACAGCAGACAAATTTAATCAGGCTACTAACAAGCAGTAATAAATGCAGAATAAGAGCACTTGAACACTTAAGAGCACACATAACAGCAAAGTAAGGTAATAACGTAGGTAGAACACAGTTACTATAAGAGCAGCTGAATAAAGTATTAAAAAACATGATGCAATATCAAGAATTTTCTGTAACAAAATGAGAATAATGGTCTGACCTTGAACAGAAAACAAAGTGAATTGTTAAAGTGAACTTGAATTTTACGGTTTGATATTTGCAGGCAAAGGGATGCTACCTGACCCTGTTAAGGTAATTACTTACATTGAATATTACTACTTATAAATGTCAAGAGGTAAGAAACTTACCAGACATAGCATCACAATACATCTGAAAGACCTTATGAAAAGAGTGCATCACTAAAGTCTGCCAGCGCATTTATATGCTTAATGAGCTTCATTCTACAGTCTAGGGTTTGATTCCCTCTGCCTCTATTTGCCTACTACATAACTCTGAGCAAGTCACTTAACCAGGCAATACTCCTTGGCCAAGTTTGAAAAGGCCCACAAGAATTAATTCTCTACCTACCCTGGATAACATATACATATAAGTCGGTGAGTACTTTGAAAAATATCAGAACCTAAGCATTAAAACAAAATTCCTGGCTAAGAAGAAATCATGCCATATTTTGGAAAACAGTACTAGAAGTAGATGCCTGTACAGCCTCACTGGGTGTAATCCCAATTTAGATGCAGACTGGGTAGCAAAAGGTAATTGCTTTCACCAGCAAGTCATTATCACATGGATAAAATGATACTCCTAAACTGAGAAAGAAGCATAACAATGCTGCAGGCTCATGAACATATCCATATTCATCTGTTTAGGAAGGATTTTACACAAATCATGGAAAACAAAATCACTACAGACAATATTGAGATGAAATCACTACTTCCTTCCATTTTAACATATTGTAAACAAGAGAAAGGAAAATGCTGATAATTACATATGAAGGAATCACAATCTAACTACAGAGAAGGAAGAAAGAGAAGCAGATAGGACAGTGTCAGAGAACTACAAAAATGATATAATTCAGTGTGTAGACTCAAGAGTCCTGACATTTCAAAGATAGAGAATGAAATGGAAAAATGACTCAATATGGCATATATTAAAGAAATTGACATTTATAACATGTAGTACAAGAAAATAAAAGGTGACATTGATGTTGAGGTCATAAAGAGATGTGAAAAGTATAAAGACAAGGCATTAGTCTCAGTAAATGGTGAATACCTGTTAAAAGTAATTCCACTCATAATTCCCAAAGAATTTCAAAAAGGTGCACCTTAATAACCATAAAACCAAACCTGGTGTGGTACAAACTAAAGCAGTGATCAAGCTGAGTTTATAGTACAGTGGAATAAAGCCCTGACTAAGGATCAGATTACCAAAAATTAGTGTTCGACCGAGGTTCTGCAGTAGCAGACTAGGCTGTCGGAGTGAGTGGCCACTGCCTGTTTGTCCATTCAGGAGGGTGGGAAATATTCCAGTCACTTTAGCGCTGACACTCATTACAGAATAGGATCTAGGATGTGGGCATGTGCTTGGCAGTTGCAGTTCAAAAGGCAGAGACTGTGTAATGGTCCTTCTTGTAAGTGCAGAGTACCAGTGGAGATTTGGCATCCAGTCATAATATATATTAATGTGCATACTCCCCCAAGTCAGAGATCACCATTGTCTCACACTACCACAAAAAAAAAAAAAATGCATCAGGAGAATCTGATAAGGTATGATCAAACTATGTATATTGTAAGCCTTCCCCAAATACCTCCAGAATGAGGAAGAAGTCTCAAGTTCAACTGATATATATATTCTTGATGCCCTGTTTTTGCATGGGGCAACCCCACCACACATACACACATCCTGTAGAAATCTGCTTTTAAATATAAACAATAAAATGGTAGTGAAAGCTGTATTCAGTGTTTAAATAGTTATATATGCATGCAAATGTGATTTTGTATGTGAAAATTTGCAATACGGTACTGTGACATACATATATTGCTGCATAGTGCAGCTTGTCTCACCCAAGGATATGCCAAAATTGATATCATGTAAATAATTTTGCCAATAGTATTGTAGTCTGATGAATTGAAAAATGATGTATTCTACATAATCTTATAAGCATTACTGTACAGAAAATGTTGTGCATCCCTTTTAGAAAGAAGAGAATGTCTAAGTATTAGGGTGAGACATTCCAGTAAACAGTGCTGGTAATAAGCAATTACCTAGTTCATATTTTATAAAAAATGAGGGCTGTGGCCCTGAAAATTCAAGGGTGTCTGTGCAGTGAACACCTGTTCTGGGAAGTGTGCTGTGGAAAAAAAAAGACAATCTGAAGGAGTCTGAAACAGACTGAATATATTTGAGTCTATATTAAAAGCCCGAACGACAAATGCTTGAGTCTATGTACATCGACACATAAAGGTCGATGTACATAAACAGCAAAACATGAAAACCACAAAATTTGAAACACCGAACGAGTCCCGTCATCAGAACGCGCCACACAGGTAAGTAAAAAATTACACTACATAATTGCTTTAACACGTTTTTGGAAGGGAGCAAGCCCCCCCCCCTGCACCCCCCACACCCCCTACCTTAATATAACAACTCCAAGACCGTACTACAGTGGAAAAAAGGACATATTCCTTATCCCCACCATCGCACTGCTGACCAGGAAACACATTCGGCATTTCGAATTTTGCGGTTTTCGTGTTTCACTGTTTATGTACATCGACCTTTATGTATCGATGTACATAGACTCAAGCATTTGTCGTTTCAAGCTTTTGATATAGACCCAATATATTCTGCTGATAACCTAGTCAGGAAGAAGCTGCCTAAATTAATTTTGGAACAAGAACTGAACTGGCATGAGATATCGTAGTGTTAGTATGTTATTAGTTTTTCCTGTACTAAAGATTACTTTGCACCACTGAACTGTTATTTCACCTACGATTTTAATAAAAAAAATTATTTATGGACAGTGTACCTCTGTTGCTTTATTTAGATATCAAATTGATGGGTGCAGCAGACCACGTTGGCACATAATTTCTTTATGCCAACAATGATCTTGAGTTCACCTTTTGCTGTCTGAAATTTCAACAAGTTTTCCCTTATCTAAAAAGATAGGACAGCAGTATTGTGGTGGGTTTTTTTTGTGTGTGCAGAGTACATCTGTGTTCTGCAAAGATGACCACATTCATGAGTGCCGAAAGCTGTTGAAGACTGGGGGGGGGGGGGGTGAGAGGGGCACTTAGTGATCTAAAAATGGGAATTTTTTATAACTATTTAGTACCACAACATAGGTGCACTTGGAGGACATTTTAAGCTTAGCCAATTCCCTTTTGGTGCTTAAATTAACATTTTATGACTGGTCTTACCTATCCCATGGCTGATAATTGTATATTAGCCCTAGTGAGAATAACTGTGATCATACCATGGAAAATTTGAAGGGACCCATGTCAGGGATGCAGCATTTAGGAACTGCCTCTATCCATTAGTGACATGAGGGGCAATCCTGGAGAACATTTTCTATTTCCCATCCTTAGATCCAAGTTGCATTTGAATATGAACGGATGAGCTTTGTTTTATTTTTATGGATAGTCTGTCCTGAAACAGTGGTAGCCTCTATGATATATATCCATCCCTCCACAACATTCAGTTTAGAATCCGGGACTGAGTATTTCTGATGCCATTTGACTTGCTGATGTTCAGTAGGTCCATCTGTATTAGGTCGGAGGATGCCTTATATGCCAGACATGTCACCTCTAAGCACTCTGTAGGATACTGAGTATAGTAATACATTTTTGAGGTGGTCCATGCAAGACTTATTTTTTAGGACTTGTATCTTTTTAGTAAGGTATCTCTGAAGGTATTCCAATAGTTGCATGGGGCTGGACAGATACATGCAAAAGTGGGCATTATATAAAATGATTACAAAGCTCTCATTAGGCCAAAGGGGGATAACAACATCTCTAGATCTAGTCAATCAATTTGTTTATAAGCTGTGAAATATAGAAAGGCTTTCTTATGACTCTGGGCACATGTTGGTCAACAGTTAGGTCACTGTACACACAAGTTCCCAAATGCCAAACAATTGGGTCAGTCCTCAGAGGGCATTGTGATGATTTTGACACCAGTTATTTGGGACAAGCCTTCCTGCATGATGGTTAAGTCATTTAGGGATTCAATAACTGCTCCTAGCTTGCAGTCATCTCAAACTTAGCTGGCCAAAGCCCTTTGGTATTTCCTTTTACTTTTGACATGGATATGCCAAACAGAAAGTCTCAGCACTGAACCCTGGGGGACTCCATTGGTGATTGGTCTCTTCCACTATTTTGATCTCCTGCATCCTGTGAGCAAGTTGGCAATCCAGCTAGTGATGCAAGTGTTTGCTCCTACATTATTCATCTTTTGTACTATGCCTGAGTAGGGGGTAGTATCAAAAGGTTTGGCCAGATCAAGGTAATGTGGTGTGAACTGTTTTACCTTCATCCATTGCTTTGGTAACAAGAGTAAAGCTTAAAATTTACCCATGATTTTGAGCCTTTCACACTTTCCTTCAAACACATGTTTAGGGCCATGCATACATGCATGCATTCTTTGATTCACCTTCCTGATTGTGTTAAATTATATTCCTTGCATAAAGCAGCACCAGTTGTTAGAATGTGTTTTAAATTTGTAGTTTTGAACAATCTTCTAGTAAGCAATGAAACAAAATGTATAAAACAATAATGACAAAACTACCCATTTCAGAAAATTTCAACCATAAAAGACCACTCAAACTTCTGTCATTACAATCCACCACCAATATCAGTAAATATGCAAAATGTCTGCAGAAGTCAGTCATCTAAATAATTCCACATTAAAGGGATCTCTCACATTTCACTGCCTGGATAAAAGGGCCTCAGACAGATTATAAATGTATGGTGTTTGCATAAGATTCCTATCTCTATATCCAGAGCACAACTAGCAATATAAATGCTCAATTAATTAATTGAAATTAGTTTATCTAAAGAGGTAGATGCAAACTAGTTAAGAGAATTAACCTTCAGAAAATTTATTATCACTTTTTACTTTGTTCAAACCCAGCATGATGTTCTGTTGACTAAAGGTCAACAGAATGCAATGTAAGTTCAATAAAGCGAACACTGCATTCAGCTCAAGTAAACATGCATACATTACAGTAGAAATCCTTGAATATTCTGTTAGGAAAACATCACAGAGATAGACACGCGCGCTTGCGCGCGCACACACACACACACACACACACACACACACACACACACACACACACACACACACACACACACACACACACACACACACCACACACATGCAAACACACCCACAAACACACATAAAAAATACAAGCCAAGAAGCAGTTTCACAGCATAAATACAAGCCAGGTAGCAGTTTCACAGCATAAATACGAACGAGCCAGGCAGCAGTTTCATAGCATAAATATGAGCAAGGCAGCAGTTTCACAGCATAAATATGAACGAGCCAGGCAGCAGTTTCACAATAAATAAATGGAGGAGCAGTGCTTACCATACGGACGTGCCAGGCAGCAGTTTCACAATAAATAAATGAACCAGTGCTTACCATACAGACGAGCCAGGCAGCAGTTTCACAATAAATAAATGGAGGAGCAGTGCTTACCATACGGATGAGCCAGGCAGCAGTTTCACAATAAATAAATGAACCAGTGCTTGCCATACAGACGAGCCAGGCAGCAGTTTCACAATAAATAAATGAACCAGTGCTTACCATACAGACGAGCCAGGCAGCAGTTTCACAATAAATAAATGGAGCAGTGCTTACCATACAGACGAGCCAGGCAGCAGTTTCACAATAAATAAATGAACCAGTGCTTACCATACAGATGAGTCAGGCAGCAGTTTCACAATAAATAAATGGAGCAGCGCTTACCATACAGACGAGCCAGGCAACAGTTTCACAATAAATAAATGAACCAGTGCTTACCATACAGACGAGCCAGGCAGCAGTTTCACAATAAATAAATGGAGCAGTGCTTACCATATGGACAAGCCAGGCAACAGTTTCACAATAAATAAATGTGGTAGCAATGATGTGATTGGGAACCCGCGCACATCTGAGTTTAAAATTTACGTGTGTGACACATGCATGGGTCCTAAAACAGGTCTTGCAGCTGTAAAAGTGGGGGTGTGCCCGCTCCTCCTCACTCTATTGTTCCGGCACCCATGACCACATTAGACCAACTGCTGCTGCTACAACTGCCAGGGTGGTGAAAGTTGCCAAGTGTGTGGCCATACCTAAGACAGTGCCACCTCCTGAGCAAATTATCAGGGAGGAAGTCCTTGAAGCATAAATTGTGACCTTTGAATAGTGTGAAGTGACTGCATTAGAATCACCACAGCCTAGCTAACATGTGAACCTTTAAAGGCTTTCATTGATATGAAAGTGAACTGATACCAGGAATATGATAAGGTTAAAAAAAATCAGTTAGTTTGAGGTGCTGCTACCTCTGAGACACAGACTCAAAGATTTTGTAGCTCAACATTTTCTCCTAACAAAGCAGTAAGCTCAATTATGTGATAACATGTGCTTAAATTATAATTAGATTCTGAGCAGCAACATACTAAAAATAAAATGGTAGAAATGGTAGTCATTAATAAATTTAAAGAGGCTTTGCCTGCTTCCTTAAGAACGTGGGTGTTTCAAGCTGACCCTAATGATGATGAAATGTTGCTGCTTTGGTAGACAGATTGTTGTGCAACAAAGCTATATTTAACACTGAACAATCTGGAATGTTCGGTATGGTGTTTCCCTTGTACAGAAGTAGTTTATAAGAGCTCTAGTCTAAACAGAAACTGGGAAACTCAAGACTCAAGAATCTTCACTGGGTATGACTACTAAATGTCCACATGGAAAGAGTGCCGTTAATACCTTTGATTACACTCTGCAAGCAGAATGGACTGCACTTTAGACTCAGTCATCCAGCTTCAGTGCTCTTTTTTTCTGATAGGGACTCATACTTCACCACAAGGACACTCTGACAGCACTGCAAAGAGTTTCAATTCAAGGAAAAGAGATGGTATCACTATTCAACTCTGCTGGCCCTTTAAGAAATGAAGGCAGAGAAGAGCAAACAGTCCCTGCCATGAGGATTAAAGAAGCAACTGGATCCCTTTCCCCTGTCTAAGAAATCAGTAACATTAACTGAAAGGGTATATTTGTTTAGACAGAAGCGTGCGGCAATCAAGCAAGCAACAGAGATGGAGTACAAGGAGAAAGAAATTTTGCTTATCTAACAGTATCTTCAATCTGTTGTTTTGGACTGAAGTTTAACAACATTTAATGTGGGGAGAATAAATGGGAAAGTACTATTTAGAGTGGCTGAATACTATAAAAAGATATTAATCTGCTGGGGATAAGACAGGTGATTGGAAGTCATCACATGAAGATACTTAGAGGATGCATTAAGTGGAACTCCAAAAGGGGACTGCTGGCATTAGAACACTTCCATTATGGGTTGAAACGAACTCTGCACTAGATTAGTCAGAACAGTGTATGTTATTCTAATGCACCAGAATATAATTGGAAAGGTACTTCTGTATAAAATATATAAGGTACTTAAGAAATCAACAGTATGTCACAGAGAAAGCTACTGGGATTATTTTAGACTTGTTAATAATAACCCCCCAGCTGAAGAGGATAAAAAAACGAATACTCCAATCTTTAAAACAAACTGCTTCATCGCTAAGGTGGAGGATATTCTCTTGGAAGCTCTTACACAGAACCTTTATCACACCACATAAAGCTGAACTGGTGTTTAATAAAGACATAGGATGCTGGAGATGTAAACTAAATGTTAAAGCTGACTGGCTGCATAGGTTTTACCACTGTATAAAACCTAAAACATATTGGGATATATGAATTCTCTGTTACAGTCTGTTTTAATGATAAATTTATGCTGACCAAATCTCTTATTTCATTTAATACAGCTATTCCCACTTGTGTCACAAAAATAAAATACCCTGTTTTATGGAGTATCTTAACATTAGCAAGAAAAGTAATCACCAAGAACTGGAAGAATTATACTACTTCTACTATGAAGGAATCTGTACACTTAGCAACTGGGAGGGAAGCTGGTATAATGGTTAAGCTATTAACCTTACAGAGGCAAGGTGGAGGGTTTGATCCTCACATAGGGTAATTGACTAGGCTTAAAATGTCCCACAAAAGCAATTAGCCTCTTATTAATCTATGAACTATGAACATAATAGTCATCTTGAACTCACCACAATCAAGACAAGTGCATCTAGAATCACATATTCATATAATATATGGTTGGAGTTCAAAGAACTTCTGGATAAACAGACTAATAATTAATTAACAACAACTCTTTATCACATTTCTTTTTCTGTTTACAAAGCTTTGTTTTATAGTAGACACCAATGTAAATAGTTATTTTAGTTATTTATTATTATTCTTTTGGATATATATATATATATATATATATATATATATATATATATATATATATATATATATCATATATTAATGTTTTATTTAAAATTTAATAAAAACAATTGAGAAAAAAAAGAACAGTGTATGTTCATATGTCAATAGCAATTGCTTTAAACAGTGTGATAACTTGTGCTAGAAATAGAACAGATATTTATTGGACTGAGTTTGGAAGTTATCAATACAGATTCAGCATTGTGAAAGGAGAATTGGAGATAATGATGACTGTACTATGGCTTATAAATATGGGTTCTCACACATGGTAAGATGGTGATTTAAAGGCTGGACTTAATATATGTCAACTTCATAAGGACTTTGATATTATTTTTACTTTAATACTCAAAAGTAAACTAATTTTAAATGTTTGTTACAATTTAGAATCATATGATGTAATATGTGGATAATATGCCAAGTGAGTGATATACCTACTGTAAGTTAACATTTCTTATCTATCTTTGTCCCTTCAATTGTCTGGGGTGTAGTTACTTACTTACATCTTTTTTCCCTCCTAATCTTTGAATTTAACAGCACTATAAGTATTTTTCATGGATACTGGCTGTTGAATTTTCAGGGAACTCGTACAGTCTTCCAGGTAGAACAGATTATTGATTTTTATCACTTAGTGCTAAAGTTAAATGAAGAAAGAACTACAGCATAGGTCTTAGCAACAGCATGGCCTGAAATGCAATTACATTGCTGAGGGGAAATACGAAGATATGTGAACGGTGGGGAAGGGGCTCAGGAGACAAAACTTAGAGAATAGCATTTGGTTGGCCCCTTTTATTTGCCTATAAGAAATAATAGGCTCGTGAGATATCATTTTTCATGTTCAGAGAAGCCAAGAGTGTGGCAACAGAAATGAGATCCAGGTCTCTGCTTTGTAAGCAGCTATTGAGCGGATGTATGTAGTCGGGAGATTATTTGTGGTTAACCAGTTGTGGGTAGTTATAGATGGGGATATCTCAGATATCTCAGAACACATGTTTTCGAATAGAGGATATGAGAGGATAGTAGTGAAGGAAAGTATTAAAAAATTAAAAGGGGAAACCCTAGATCAAGGAAGAGACTGAAGAAGACTAGGAAATGAAGTTAAAAATGAGAGTCAGGAATCAGAAAAGTTATATTTTGTTACCAAATACAAGTTATTTTCAGAGAAATTAAATAGTATAATAAGATATTTTGGGGGCTTCTGGAAAAATGTAAAAAATCAGACTTAATGATGAACATCCAGTTACAAACATCTTATACAAGGGGCAGAAGTATTCGAAATTTTGTAGTACATGGGAGCTTCTGTTTACCTACAACAGAGAGAAATAAAGAGTTGATGTTTTAAGGAACTATTCCGTGTGGAAAGTGTAAAAGCTGCAAATATATAATAATTCGTTTTGAAAAAATAAATGGCAAAATTTTTCAAATAAAAGGGACTTATGGATGTCAGAGTGAAGGAGTAATATATGGAATTAAATGTCCATGCAATAAGTTCTATATAGGAGAGAGCAAAAGAAGCTTTGCAACTAGCTTAAAGGAACACATTAGAGATATTAAAAGAGGAAGAGTGGAAAATCCAGTAGCTTTACATTTTCAGCATGCACTTGAAAGTGACCCAAGTGGAGTGAGAGCCACAATTTTGGAACAGATTAAAGATGAGGGAATTAATATAACTAACATTAAAAGAAGGCTTTGGGAAAAAGAATCAACTTTCATTTTGAAATATGGTACCTTTTACCCTTTACCCTGGTGGATTAAACAGGGAATTTAATTGGAAGTGTATGCTGTGATTAATCAATTAAACAAATGTGAAAATGTAATTGGATAATTGCTTGTATGAATTTGTATATTTAAACAGTGAAAGAAGAAGGCTAAGATATACTCTGTAAAGGTGTAATAACCAAGGTGCTAGAGAGATTTATTATTGCTTGACGTCTGTGTGAAATTCATTGCTGTTTATCTGGAGTTTTATTAAAAGTATTTTTTGTATTTGAACCACTGGCAGTTTTTCTTTGTGGCAATTGAATATCTCAGCTATCATTGGGTTCTGTAACGTATATCACTGAACTGGATAAGCTTACTTCTGCACAAAGGGGGAAAGGGGATACTCATTGCAGGAGGAGAATGGTCGGGAGACTGCATATAAGGTAAAGAGGTGATGACACTTAAGGCTATATTATCTGTGTACCAGTGAAGAAAACAAAGGGCTTGCTGTCTCCATTGCTTTTGAGAGCATGTCAGATTAAAGCAAAAGATACAATTATTGCACAGAGGGAAGATTTGCAGTGTTAAAGGATTTTTGTTAAGGACAAAAGACAGCAGTAGGTGTGAGACAAATCTGATTAAAAATAGACTATAAAGATTTCAGGAGTCTGCTTTCATGAATAGTGGCTTTTATGGAGGGGGGTGACTCTGCTACTGAGAAAATGAGACATAATATAGAGACATGCAGATGTTGAACAGGGACCATTAAGGCTCAGACTGACACCTCTGGAAAATATTTTTGCAAGTTTTTGTTCCCATAGGCTCATAGGTGCATAGATGTACAGTATACTAGGCTAATGACCACTAGGGCCCTTATACGTCTAGCTGTGCAATACAAATGTGATCCATGTATTTGATTTGTAAGGAGGGTGATTTACTGACTGACTCTGCCCATCAGAGATACAGGCACCAGACCAGAAGTGAAGTTGCTATTTCCCAATCATTGGTCCAAGTTGTGATTAAATAGGAATATGGAGGAATTCTGTTTCACATGGATGGAGAGCGTGTTCCAGAGAATAGGAATTCTCTGAGAAACATCACTGTCTCTCCAACATATCCTGTTTATGTCACAAGCAAAATTACAGTCTATTAATCTAGTAATTGTAATGCTGTTTGTTTTGCAGATGTGCAAAACTTCCATCAAATCAGGGTTCAGCTATGACTTGTATGCCAGGCAAAGATGAACTTTCAGTAGTATGTATGGTACCAAGTAAAGAGACAGGGCTTTGAGGGGATTAGCATAGGACATTGTGTTTAGTACCTGTATTCTTTTTGTAAGGAACCTTTGTGGACATTCCAGTTGCTGCATGTGCCTGCTCGGGTACATACTGAAGGGGGCATTATACTCTATGATGCATCTAATGTGGGCTGAGTACATCAAAATAATAACCTTTTTGGGCCTAGATGACATGCCCTTACTTATAAGTTGAGCAACACAGAAGAATTTTCTTACTACCTTGGACACATGTTGGTCGAGAGCTAGGTTACTATCTAGATGAGTTCCCAGATCCCTTACTAGTAAATCAACTTTTAGGGATGTTTTATTGATGATGTAGTTACCCATGGTGGCTGACTTCCCAAAAGGTAATGTAATGCATTTCTTGGTACTGAGTTTTAAGCCATGGCTTTGCCACCAAGCATCTGTCTGTGTTAGACCTTTCTGAAGAGTGTTCTCATCTTGGGGGTATTCAGTGACTGCTCCCAATTTGAAATCATCTGCAAACTTGGTTAGCCAAAGGCCTTTGACACTGCCTTTGACATCTGAGAAGTAGATGCCAAGAAGAGTGGGCCCAGCACAGAGCACCGGTGACAGGCCTATTTGTGGAAGTGACCTCACTGATTCTAATCTCCTGGGTCCAATCAGTGAGCCAGCTAGCTATCTGGTGTGTCATAAAGGGGTATACACCTACTGCCATAAGTTTTTGGCAATGCCTGATTGTGATACTGTATCAAATGCTTTAGCCAGATCTAGGTAGGCAGTTTGCGCCATTTATATTTCTGTTGGAAGGGTATATATTAAAAAGACTTTGGCAAGATGGAGATAGGCTTGCATTTTATTCCCATAGGCACGTTGCCTGGTAAAGAACTGATAAGGTATTCATTACTCAAGACAATAGGCTTGCAGTGGTGGGTTATTATGTAGGTCCAGTTACATTGTCAGACCAGGAACCTGTACAGGTGACTTTGAGGTTGGGCCAACAGGGTAGCGCAGATAGACATTGGCAGTTTCCTACATATAAGTTTAAAAATGCTAATTCTGGATCGTGGATTAGAAATTAAAATGGTTTTGAATAAACAGGACTTAAAGAATTTTCTGAGTAGGAAAGGTTCAAATGTCTGTTAAGAGTTAAGACACATGGCAAAATCAAAGGAGACTGGAAGAGGAACACTGGAAAATTTAGAGTATCCCACAAAAGAAAACAACTTCAGGATAATGGTTCTCATAGGGGGAGAGGGAGAAGCTGGAGGAATATAAAATGGAATTAACAGAATACTTAGAAAGTTGCTACTGCACAAGGCAGTGCTTCATTATTGCCTTTTTGGAACCTCTTGTATGACCGTTAGAGCTTTAGCCTGCAGATTAAGACAGCAGAAGGAAACACAAGTATTTCAGGTTAGGAATCGAAAGTGGTAGGAAGGCCTGACTAAATTCTATAAATATTTAGGCTGTATGTTGGGAACTGTATACTAGTGATCAAAGTGAGCTGGAAACAGACCTCAGGGTAATGGAGTTTTTGAATACTCTAGAGTTAGCCAGACTGGAACAGACTATATGGGAATAATTAATGAGGTTGTTCAATCTGAAGAAAGTCAGGAGGTAGCAAAAGGTACAGCAGGAAATAAATGCCCAGTGTCAGACAGATACCCTGGAGAGTTCTGGTTGCAAGGGGGTCTGTAATTATTACACTTATGGTAGAGTTATTTAATATGATAACATGGAGAGAGGAATTCCTGGCATTTTTACATAGTTGCAAGCATTTTTACATAGGTTAGTACTAAGCTAACTGCCCTTCCGAGCCATTTTAAGCCTAGCCAAATATCCCTTGGAAGACTCAAACCCTGCACCTTGTGTTTGTAAGGCAAACACCTTAACCATTAGGCCACATCTGGACAGAATCTGCAACTACTATTATCCCTCAACAGACTCTCAGAGGTTAATAGCCCTTTTGATCTTGCATATGGTCAGGAACCAGAGCAATAAAAGAAATTATACATGCAAATTCTAGTCATTAACTCTGGCCTGAAAACAATAGGCAGAATGCCTTTATCTAGACATCTCGGCTCCAAGATTTGACATCAAAGAATTGACTTATCAGCTTTGTTACAGCAGAGTGCACTGTTGTTACATTTTTGCAGTTCCACATCTAACACCAGTTTTCCCATTTAAGAGAACAAACCTGTGGCTTATATTAATATTTACAAATGACAGAATTATCTACAAAATTCTATCTGGCTAGGCTGGCAGCCTTCACCTATCTTCATAGAAGTACTGTTGAATGTATCT
Source organism: Protopterus annectens (assembly GCF_019279795.1). Lineage (NCBI taxonomy): Eukaryota > Metazoa > Chordata > Ceratodontiformes > Protopteridae > Protopterus > Protopterus annectens. The sequence continues at coordinate 1,563,374,576 of NC_056745.1, read as the reverse complement.
AAAAGAAACATGGAAGATTTCATTTGAAAAGTCAGCTAAGCAAGTCTTCTGTAAAATGAAGATACTGTTTTCCATTTAGAAAGTACTGCCACTGAAAGTGGATGCTAAAATGACTGCCCTCTATTTATTTTAAACTAGTACATATATTTGTCACAAGCTCTTTTGGCTAAGTTGCCAGTAGCTGTGATAAAGAAACAACACATGGACACAGAAATTCTTATAAGGAGAGTAAAGAAGTAGAGATGCCTTGGTCAGTTTTAAAGAATATGAGAGGGTTGGTCTTCCAGACATTCATTTATATTTTGAAACAGTGCAAATGAAGTTGTTTCACATGTGTAAAATACATTGATTATAGGGCAATGTGAAATAATGTTAAAGAATATATTTGGTTCATTTGAGGTAATGCATATGAGAGGAATTCCCATGGGAGAGCTCAGGGGTAGAAATCAAGATTTTATGGCTACCAGATTTAAGGACCAGTTAGGAAAGTGGATCCCAATAGATGAAGGTAATGACCTTTTGCAAATTTTGTTCCTTTAGGATATGATGGTTGAGACATTGTAACTCAGAATTGTTTATTGAGATGGAGATGGTTAAACTTTGGGCTGAGGTACTAGAACAGTTAGTAGATGGAAGAAATTACAAAGACTGGGAAATGCTTGGGTATTAGTTTAGTAGGGAGATCACAGATGATTAATTATAGTTGATGAGAACTGCCTGAAGAACAGTAATTAACAAAATTACTTCTAGTGAGGGAATTGTAATGCTGCAGTGGTGCAGCGGTAGCATTGTTGCCTCACAGCAAGAGGTTCTCCTGTTCGATTCTCGGCTGGAGTGCGGGGAGTGCCTTCTGTGTGGAGTCTCCATGTCCTCCCCATGGTTGGGTGGCATTCGAAAGACATGCGTAAATGGGTGTCACTTCGTTGAAGGTTGGGCATCGAGCTGGCACCTTGGTGTTCATGAAAATCTACTGCCAATCATCATTGAACCGGAGTTCCGCTGTGCCGACCCCTAACCGGGAAAAGCCAAAATACAAGCAACAGCTTCTTCCCTTAGATGTGTAAATCAAATCAGGGAAGGATCTAAGATTTTATAATGTTTTACAAAAGATAAGAGAATGAGAAAGACAGGAAAAATAAGAGACAAATGGAATGAGTTATTAGAAAGGGTATGTTCAGAAGAAAGATGGATGATAATTTGTGTGCTAATAAAAGGGTCTAGTAAGGCAAGGCAGTTTAGGATTTCTGCATGGAAATGTTTGCACGGATGCTTTTATACTCCAGATAAGTTGGCTAGAATATGTCCTGACCACATTCCCGAGTCATGTAGATATGTAACGGGTAACAGAGTGACTTGGACTCATATTGTCTGTGTCAGTTGTTGCAAGTCTAGTTAGGAGGAGCTGATATGCTTATAAAGGAAGTATTGGGAATAGAGTTAGTGTTAAGGAAAGACCTGTTTTTACTGAGGGTGAAATAGGAAATAAAAGATCCTGGAAAACCCAACAAATGATCTTTCTGATATTGACAATAACATGGTAGTGAAATTGTTGAGAGGTACAAAAGATCCATGAACCGTGTAAGCTGGTTAATGAGGTAACAAGGTACAGGAGGCATGGTATTAAGGGGAGTGCTTCAGGGAGATATAAAAAGTAGATACTTTGAGTTTACTATACTGAAATCACACTGGACAATTATAGGACAGAGTGGGGTTGAAAACTTAGACCTAAATGGTAAGCATACCTAGCAGGTAAATGCAGGATTAATCAACAACATTGGGTTGATTAAAGGAAATAAATGAAGGCAGAGGGAATGACGGATGTAAACTTATTGAAAGTAAATTATTTTTTATTAAACAGCTTTATATATTTTTGTTATGTTTCTTCTGCTAAGATGGTAACATTTTATTTTAATTATAAGAAATGGAAATTGAGAGATGAAAAACAAAAGAGAAACTATGAACTGTAACATAATACTCTTAAGGAATTGTTAAATGTAAGATCAATATTTGTTAAAAATGTCATGCATTGATTAAATAAAGCTGAAGTTTAAAAAGTAAAAGTCAAAAGAGAAATCAAAATCTTTGCTAAAGCCTGTTTCAAATTCTGTTAACAAACAGGAGTATCAGCTGCAGAGATAATTTGTTTTAAAGGTGGAAGGGGGGGGCACATAGCTACATTTTTGTACTAGTAATAGTAACACTGTAACCAATGAAAAACTTGCTAGTGATAATTTTCAGCCTATAGAATGTGATAAATTGTCTACAAGAGTAGTTAAGTTGGCTTTCTGTTATTGTATTACTACAAATCAATTAAGTTCAATATCTTAAGTGAGAACAGGGAACTGTATAGACTACTAGACTCATGCAGTATAGTTAAGCCTATAAGGCAGCATTATGTGTGCAAAAACAAGACCTTCATTAAGAAAATAGTTGAAGTGATATATGTGAATGGTTGGTATAATGGTTAGGGTCTTTGTCGCCAATGAACAAGGTACAAGGTTCAAGACTGATCCTTGGCCAATGCCTGCATTGAGTCTGCATGTTCTCCCTGAGTTTCTGTGGGATTCTTCCCAAGTCCCAAAAAACATGCTAAGTGTTTCCACCTTAAACTCACACAAGAATGGAGTTATGACCAGCAGCATTATAGACTGTAGTTGGCTTCTTCAGTTGGGAAGAGTTGTATAGACTAGTTTATTTGGGCATCAGATGTAGTGTTCAGTATCCTATATATATATAAGAGAACATGGCTCACAGACTGCATACCATGTCAGTGCTTCCCAATCGATGGTCAAAAATGGGCATTGTATTTGCTGGTGATAAGTGGGTTTAGGACCCAACCTACTCCAACCTAAGCCAGGGACCCATGCTAATAGTAGAAGGTGCCCAGCATAAAACCCAGCAGCCTTGGGCCAATAAGCTGGCTATTGTCCAGTTGCCCAGCTTGGGTTACCTTGGATCACTCTCTTGAAAGCCGGATGTAAACCCAATATACCTGTCCAGGATCCAAGATGGAAGGGCTGTGCAGCAAAGCCACTTGGCCTGGGATCTAGTCTCAGTCTATTACTCATATATGTATATATATATATATATATATATATATATATATATATATATATATATATATATATATATATATATATATATATATATATATATATATATATATGTATGTATATATATATATACACATATATATATACACATATATGGGTCTACTTTAGGAAAATCGAAAAGCCACTTACCCAACTCTGAAAATGCCAAGACGAAAGCACCGAAAATCCACTTAAATGAATACTTATATCACCGACAAAAAACTGATCACTGAATTAACTTTTTCAGCTGGATAACCCCTAGCAATAAAGATCTCACCAAGTAACTTAATATTATCCACAAATTTTATCTTCACTGCAAATACCCAAAATTCTTATACCTTGGCTTTTTCCAATTTTAACTTCAGATAATTAGGGTATCTCATATCATAGCTCAAAATGTATTAGTATACCATGGTTTTCCATACAATCAAAAATCTAGAGACTGCGGTACAAATGTTAATATCTATGAATAGTATACCATGTATCACAAAACTCCATAGTAAGATGCAATTAAGTTTTACTCCAAACGTAAATAAATCCGAAACACTCTCGAAACCTTGACATGAAATCAAAGTCCTTTGTTTAGCACTTCTGTCTGTTCCAAAGTCCTGAGACTTCTTTAGAATGTAGAACAAGTAAAATATCCACTTTAAGAAAACTTTAACTTATTCCTTCCTACAAGAGTATAGTAGTCAAGAAAGCAGAGTTCCTGTGTATCCTGTAAGAGTACACTTTACAGGAGGCTTCCTGGAAATCCTGAAATGAGTATGCTCATCACTGTTTTTAAAGTCTAACTCCTGAAGTCCTAGTAAAGGTATATACATAAAACTAAGACATCCACAAGCTAAACTGATTTGCTAAGCATGACAGCGAAATGCCTATCATGGGATATCTAAAGATGGAGTTATTAAGAAGTGTTTACAAAAAATTATGAAAAAATAGGACATATTGTCATGATTACTTTAATAACACAAAAATAGACTGTGATACTGACTTGTTGGGAGTAATATATCAAGTAGCGGGTGTTAGTAAAAAAATTACATTAAAACATGGTGGGTAATGTAAAGACATTCTGAGATATAAATGTTCTTTTAATAAATAATTTATGACAATTACCAGTGTTGTCGCCTCACAGTAAGACGTTGTCCTGTTCGATTCTCAGCTAGAGCTTCTTCTGTGTGGAGATGTCCATGAATGGGTGTACCTTCGTTGAAGGTTGTGCGTCAGGGCCGGCAACTTGGCACGTAAAAATCTACTGCCAATCATTAGTGGACCGGAGTTCTGCTGTGGCGACCCATACCCGGGAAAAGCCGAAAGACAACAACAACAACCAATATTTTCATAACTGCATTCATTTCAAAAGCTGCTTGACATATAGATGAACAAATAGCATGATCTTATACAAAACATTAAGACTCACAACGTTGTCACTGATACTTGCAATCTAACACAAATGGTTTTGTAGATTAGTATTGTTAAGAAATATTGTGAAATTATTACATGCATAATTTGCATGATTGAGCAATATCACAAAACAGAAGTATGCCATCCCCACTTGTCATACATCATGGAAAGCTCTGGAACAATTCCATCACTGATATTGTGGCTCTATTTTGCACACTTACAGAGATATAACACTTTATTTGACCATAATACTAATATTTTTTGGCAAATTAAGTAATGTTTTTGTTTTATAAAATACGCAGTATGAAATCAGCATCTACAGACAGACTTTTGAAACTAACACCAGAGTACAGCCCATTGATAGTGGGATAGTGCGCTCATCCACTGCCCGCAGCATTCTTCTATATGATGTCCCTCAAAAACATTACTAAGGAACAAAAAAAAGTTATGTGATTTGATGGCTGGTCCAAACCAGCCAACTAGGACTTGTAGCTGTTTTTGCCTCCCACCCCACCTCTCCACAGCTGAGGAGCAATTACAAAAAAAAGTCTGTTATCAGGTACCTGGTGCTGCTGAAATGCAGGAGCCAATCAGGTCCCATTTCTGTGCTCTGTCCCAATTATCTTTCCTTAGATGAGAAGCTAAAAAAAAACTTTCTGTTTAGACTGCAGCACTGCAACAATCTATTGACTATAAATGTAACAAGTAGTTGCTGCAATTCATACCATGTAGGTAGCACTGCAACACTCAGATTTTAGACAAAAAAGAAAGAAAAACCTTCATTTTTTAACTGGAGCAAGCAGTTGCTCCAAATTATACCACTCACAGAGTGCTACACTGCTCAGGTTAGACATTCCTTTTAAAATTGTAGCAAACTGCTTGCCACACTTATAGTAAGCAGATGCTACAGTTTAGACCACACACTGAGCTATACAGTGCTCAAGATATCTTTAACAAAATAGAAAACCTGACACTTTTCACTGGAACTGGTAGATAATTCTGCAGAAATGAAATCACCTACTCAGACAGTGCTCTCAATTTGTCCCTGAAAAGGACAATTTCTCCAGTAAGCCTACCTGCTCAACAACTAGTTTTTAGATAAAAAAAATATTTTTTTTTCTTTTAAACTGTAGCAAACTGCTTGCTAAAATTCAGCAAGTATTTGCTACAGTTTATACCACACCAGGAGTGCTACAGCACTCAGGTTTTATTTAAAAATAAGCAGTTGCTGCAGTTTAAATCATACATGGAGTGCTATAGCACCCAGGTTTGATTTAAAAAGTAGATCACTGATCACTTCCCCTATCACTTTTTGCCACTGATCTTTGCCCCACCCTAGCTACTCTACTGACAAAAGAGCTGTCATATTTTCCATTTGTTGTAACTCAAACCATTTATCAGATACTATAAATATAATGAAGTTTGTTTTCAGTGGAATATTTTAGAGAAAAGCTTTCAGGAAACAAGTGGTTTTCTAGCTTACAAGATCTCAGGAAGCAAATGCATTAAATACCCTCATGCTGTTCAGGATTAAATGAGTTTAAACATGTCTTATAGTATTTGTCAGCCAATCCATGGAATTGTTTAAGCTTCTTTTTCAAACATGATAATTAAGAGTCCTCACCTTCAAATCCCCTCTAATAGTAATAGCATTATTTAGTCCTCTGCTATTTTTTGCATTTGACCTCAGCTGCCATTGCATTTCTGTTTTATCCAAAAAGGCTTCAAAATCTCTTTCCAATTATCTATCAATCACTTGATCTAAGACAAATAGCAAACAACTTGAATTTCCTAAAATTCTAACACATATAGGATTATCTACATAGAGTACTCCTCTTGTCTTTTTTTAATTCACAGGTTACACATATTCATAAATCTTACATGACAACTTACAAGCTATCCTACCTATGTAAAACACCTGAGAATTGTCACAAGCTGCCAGATAAACCATTGCTGTATAGCTGAGTTGGACCTTGTCTTAGCTCCCCCCATTATAACTATTGTGCATTAGTTAAACATTGGGACCTTCACTGATGCAGTTATATTGTGGACACGTGCCACAATTATATGTACCTTTTTGTCATTGCTCTCCCATTTTGATTTTCTTTAATTTTTCCTAAAACTCAAGTTCATTTTTTGTAAGTAAAGTTGAATTCATTGCCCACTACTTGAAGAACTTCAAAGTTACCTTGGAGTATTTCCTAGCAGGATTTAATGCCGTTCTTAATGTCATTGTAATCAGTGCTATAATCTAAAAACATTGCAACAAAGATTTTCTATTAGCTCTGTCCCGATTACCGTCAAGGTTTACCACACCTTCTTTACAGTTCAAAATTGGGGAAATGTGTTTTTCTTGTTGTCCTTCACCTCTTTTAAAACAAAATTAACCATATCTGTTGTGTAGCCTCTTTATTAAATGTTCATCTACCTCAGGATTTTTCCATCATTACAAAACAGCCTGAGCAAAATCAAAACTTATCCTTTAATCAGATACTCCTTCACAACCTGGGGGTGTGCACTAGAGACATATAGATATAAATCACAAGTGTTTCTTCTCTATACATATTGGAAACAAATTTCTTGACAGTTCAATGAACAGGAACTGTATTTTAGCAATTGACCATTCTGTATTAAATTCAAATAACTCTGTTATGTTATTACTATATGAAATATACACTTCAAAACTGTATGTTTCCTCATCACACAACAGCATAAAAACGTTATGTATAAAGTGGCCATAAAGCCCCAACCTTTGTTCAAAGTGGGAGCAACAATTTGTTTACTTGCACATATTTCCTTACCATATCCATACCAATATCCAATGGTGTAAGAGTGTACAGGTTCTTAATACTGACCGTGGCTATCAGGTTAGTGTTAATATTCTGAAGTGTTTTTCTTATTTTTATTTCTCTTGTATAGGATTCATCTAATTCTAATTAAGTCTGGTTAATGATGAGACAGACAGAGTGATGATACTCTTCACATTATGAAGGCAGAGTGGTGATAAGTGCTGGAAGATGTGCAAACAATGATAAACTAACTATCCTGGACTCGAGGTGTGCTAAACAATTTATTGCATCTCTTTATCAGTGTGTTTTAGGATATATGTGGAATACATGGGTGGTGTCAGCTGTGTGATACATGGACAAAGCTGTAACTTGATCACTGAGCACCTACTGCCACGCCTGTAAGGTGAGGAGTTAAAAAAAGGTACTCTTCAGTCCGGCTAGTACCTCTAAGACTCAGGAACAGGCCACGTTGTTTGCCCGTCAATTCCAACAGCAGCAAAAAAAGGTCTTCTTTTGCCTTAAATACTGTAGCAACATGTGTACTACAACTTATACTACACAAGTGTTTCTTTTCTATAGACATTGGAAACCAGTTTCTTGACAGTTCTAGGAATTTCAAGTTCAGTGTACAGGAACAGTACTTTAGCAGTTGACCACATTATGCAGTAAATGCAAAGAACTCAGTGATGTTATAAAATATGAAATACACTCTTCAAAAAGGTGTGTTTTCTCACTCCAGAATAAAAACTTAATCTATAAAGTGGCCATAAAGCCGTGTGTGTGTGTGTGTGTGTGTGTGTGTGTGTGTGTGTGTGTGTGTGTGTGTGTGTGTGTGTGTGCATGTGTGCATGTGTGTGTGTGTGTGTAGACCTGACCAGAAAAGCGGTAAAAATTCATTTCTGTACCAGCTTTCGGAATTGCAGTTACAGAAATGAATAGTGGTAGGGCACTACCAATTGACTGGCATCTCCAGATTGCTTCCGCTAGCACCTTACATCCATGATGGCTACCCTCTTCGCCCCACTCTAGCTACACTTCAGTACATGAAACATATTGTGTCATAAGCTTAACTAATGAGTTTCATGATGAATGGCAAAGCCAAAGGTTACAAACCGAGTTATGTAATTCAACAATACAAGATATTTCAAGTATTACACAAAGCACACACTCATGTTTTCCATTTGTCCATTTTGTTTTTTCATTTTTCCTTTTTAGTTTGGATTAATGTTTCCCATTACATAAATGGAGTGTGGTAATTGTGTAAGATGCCTATTGAGCAGGGTTTTACATGTGCATGAGTTTTATGAATGAGCTGTCTCATGGACGGCATTCTATTGTAGTTCCATTGAAAGGTTTAATCTTTTTTTGTAATGTCAGTTAATTCTGTGGAATTATTTTAGTTTAGTTAGAATATACTGCAATATGTCAGTTTTATGGTTTAACTTTGTTTTCAGTTAGTATAATCTTAGCCAGAGGAATTCATGAAGGCTTCCATGATGTTTTCACCTCATTCACGTTGCTATAACTTCCATCAGATTTGGAGACAGCCCTAACATGGTGCAGCATTGTACTCTAACACAAAGATGTGCAGCTCCACGTAGGGCTGACTCTGTGGGTCTGCACTATGCTAATGAGGCAAGCAGGGGAGAGGCATACGCTAAATAGTCATGTGTCCTGTCTTTATTGAAACCACCTCCAGGAAGGCATCCACAGAAGAAACAGTTTGTGAAATTGCTCAGATAATTATATCAGTACAGCCAGCCCGAACATGTAGCAGTTCTGAAAATGACCAAACAGCCATGTTCATTCATTGCGGAAGAGGTAAGTACTGGGGAGCATAGTGATAAGGTAGGATCAGGAGGTTTGTGAGTGAGTGCATGTGAGAGGTGTGTAAGTGTGTGTCTGCCTGGGAGGTAGCAGTAGGGGAGTTAGGAGGGGATCAGGTACGTGTGTGTGTGTGTGTGTGTGTGTGTGTGTGTGTGTGTGTGTGTGTGTGTGTGTGTGTGTGTGTGTGTGTGTGTGTGTGTGTGTGTGAATGGATAGATGAAAATGTGAGTGCAATCAATTGGGTAGTGGGCTGTGTGTGTGTGTGTGTGTGTGTGTGTGTGTGTGTGTGTGTGTGTGTGTGTGTGTGTGTGTGTGTGTGTGTGTGTGTGTGTGTGTGTGTGTGTGTGTGTGTGTGTGTGTGTGTGCGCATGTGTGTGTGTGTGATTGGATGGATAAAAATGTGAATGCAATCAATTGGATAGGGGACTGTGAGTGTGTCTAAGCATGTGTGTTTAATGTGCATGTGTGTGTGAGTGTAGGTTGGAGTGCTTGTCATACGCCCACACACTCCTAGACTAATGAACATAGTCTACAACATTGGGTGGGAAGACAACTAGCCACCAGCAATATTATGTTTATGCCATAATGGCACCTAAACCAGTGTAGGGTTCAGGGGTTGAGAGGACAGCTAGCCACTAGGATACAACACTTGTGCCTTAACTGCACTTAAACCAGAACATGGATAAGGGGTGGGAGGAATCATTAGACACCAGAGAGTACTCTAAACTCTTGTGCCTTAAAGAAAAACACCTTAGTACTAAAAAAAAAAATCAATTTTTTCACTCTTTGTTTTCTGAACTATTTTAACATCTAAAAATCAATCTGACTGCTTCGTATGGAATTTTAATGTTTTCTGCAAAATGGCTGCCTATGGGGAATATGAGTCCCAATTCTTAGTTAGAAATGTTCTTTCAGTGACTGAGTGCCTCCTTTTCACATTTCTCATCTTCCTGCTGATATAGCATACAGAAGAACGCCTCCATTGTAGGCCTTAGGATAGCAGTGCCCCCCAAAACCTATCTGCAATATGTTGGTATATTAAATAACTCTAATAAAATTGGGAGTCACTAACACACATTCAGAACACAGGATTCTTTTTAGTTCTTTGAATGCTATATCTGCCTCAAGAGGCCATTGCACCTTGGCAGGAGCTTTCTGTCTTCTGAGATCCATCAAAGGATGGGCAATGACAGCACAATTACGCACAAACATTCTTGTAGTATTCAGCTAGTCAGAGAAAAGCTTTCACCTGTCCTTTAATATAAGGCACAGACCAGTTTTTATGGCCTATATTTTTTCTATTTATGGCATCACCATCCCTCTTCCTATAAGGTATCCTAAGTACTTGTTTTCTTCCATCATACCCATTTTACTTTTTTTAGCATTTACAGTCAAACTTACCTATCTTATGGATTTTAACACAAGCTGCAGTTTTAGTAAGCAAGACTGTCAGTCCTTTGAAGGAGTGACTATGTCCATCTAGGCATGAAGGAGTGACTCTGTCCATCTAGGTATGCAGCAGGATATCATTAGAAAGGCTTCAATATTTTATCTATCAACCTCTGATGGCAGGGATTCCATGTAGGCCATATGGTAATACTATCTACTAAAATAGACCATTGGGGGTACAAAGATATATTTTTTCTTTCACTGAAGGAATAAGTTGTATCTGCCACTGTCCCTTCATCAAGTCAAGTGCTATCAAGACTCTGACCTTTCCTACTTTCTCAATCAACCCATCAGTTCTGGGCATTTGATGGCTGACAGACTTTGAAATGCTTTTCATTTTCCTAAAGCCATTACAGAAAATAATACTTTATCAGGTTCAGGAACTAGTCGTACAATGTAATGGCAGCAAATGAGGGAATCAGAAAAAAAAGTGAGAATTGATATAGAGGGGAAAACAGCGGAACAGGTTAAAAGCTTCAAGTATCTGGGAGGGGTGGTTGAAGAGAATGGAAGTCTGAATGAGGAGATCAAAGCTAGAATCAGAGGGGCTGCAGCCAACTGGCACAGAGTATCAGGTGTAGTATATGACAGACGAATGACAAAAAAGCGAAAAAGTAAGGTGTACAAAACAGTGGTACAACCAATACTATTGTATGGTATAGAAACCTAGGCAGTAAAGGCAGAGAATCTGAAGAAGCTAGAGGTGATGAAGACAAAATGCCTGAGACAGATGGTAGGATGAACACTGTTGGACAGATGAAGAAATAAGGACACAAGAGCAAAGTAGTTCCAATTGCAGAAAAGGTCAGAGAGAACAGATTACCGTAGTTTGGGCATGTATGCAGAAAAACAGAAGACATTCTGGTGAAGAAGATTTGGCTCAGACAGGAAGAAGGCTAGAAGAAACAAGGGCATCCAGCAAAGAGACGTCTGGACTGTGTGAGAGAAGACCTGTGACAGTCAGGGATGAGTGTCAAAGAAGGCAGAACAGTGGCATTGAATAGAAGTGGCTGCAGCTGACACAACACTCTGACCCCATGTAAAAAATGAGAAAAAGGGGGTTATGATGATGATAATGATGATGATGATGTTACTGGACTGCTCCATTCACTTTATAACTCCTGCATCACTCCTGGTAAGCAAATGTAGCAAATATAAATGTGCACACATTTAAAAAAATGCAGAGTCCCACTACAATACTTTTAAATACAATTATAAGAGAAAGGTTCCATTATTAGTGGATGAAAGCGAAAGCATGTTGAAGTAAGATGCTTGGTTTCCAAGCACCTTTATTGGTTACAGACTTCAGATTTAAAATTTCCCAGAGCTGTAATCGGATTTTGCAGATCATACAAGTCAGTTCCTATATTCTTTACTGTCTTCACTGACTTCCCTCATCAATACACCTTTTGATGATTCACCATTGTTCAGACCCAAAGACAAAGAAATGCTTACCAGGAGTGAATATAATGATAAAACCCTGTCTGGTGTTGGGATCCATTTTTCCAACCCTCAAAGGACCTTTTCTAGAAACCAAAGAGGTTATAAGAAGATGTGTTTCAAAAAGTCACAGTGAATCCCTAAACTGCATTCGCCAAAAAAAGGCTTGCCAAAAAACATGTTTTAAATGTTTTTGCAGGGGCAAGACCCCTTCACCCACAATGTGGGGTCAAGCCCTTCACACCCCTTAAACTTATATATACCAACTCTATTGTTGTACCAACTCAAATAAGGGGGAAATTCCCCCATAGAAGGAATCACTTCTGGCACAGCTCGCTGAAAGTGATTTCCTATGGAGGAACTCCAATCGTTGGTGAGTTGGACCATGGGTAGCCGAAGACTGAGAGTTCAATCTTTGTCTACCAGTATATAGGAAATGAGTTGTATGAGCTGCAAAATCAGATCACAGCTCTTAGAAATGTTACATCTGAAGTATGTAACCAATAAACGTGCTTAGAAATCAAACATCTTACTTCAACATGCTATGGCTGCAGGAGACACAATCTGCACCTCTCAGACGCTGGCAGAACTTACAAGTTCTGTCTGCCCTGCAGCTTACATCTCAGAGACTCACCATTATGGCAACTGCCTAACATAACTACTGTGTAGAGTTACTAAAACAATAATATGCTTTTCAATGTCAGATAAGAAAACTCTATCTTACAGCATAAAAGGCCCCCACTACAAAAGGTATTAGTCACACTTCCCATAACATCTCTTTAAAGCAGCTTTCCATTTAAAGCAATATAAAAGTATTCTACAAGCAAAAGCAAGCTTTGCAAACAGAAATGCAAATATTTCTATAATGTGCTCTTTAAGTTACATGTCTGGTGAAGTTTTGTGATGTTTTTGTTGGTATGTTCCGTAACTTGGGGTGTAATGCTTCATAGTGGAGAAGAAATGACAGAGTTAAGAAGAGCACTAAATGTCACTCACTGCAAAACTTTGTTATTAATTAAACAGGTTTGTGTGAAGGCCATGTATCTACCCAATGCTAGCAAAGGTCACAGTGTAAAAGTTATTAGCCTTAGGCAAAAGTCTGCCACACTCAAAACCGACATTCAAATCAATTTTCATATGCTCTAAAAGAAAAGAACCACAATAGCATGGCTTGATTTGCATGTGTTGTCATCTGTGCTCTAGCCAGGCTAATCTAGGGTAAATACTGAACAACCTTACAGACAAACTGAATATGGTAGTTACCAGCACTGTGAGGTATATTTTGTATCAAAAAACATCAGAAAGCTAGTAGGAGATGTAATTTGTCACTTGCTTTGTCCCATAACCTATGTATTTTTGTAAATCTTGTGCCTCTCAGCAAACATTGCAGCTTCCTCCTACATTTGAACATCAGGCTGATCAGGTGACTAAGTCTTTCAAAGTATATGAAATATTTTCACAATACAGGTCAGGGCGTTCACTTCACTGGGAATTTTACTAAGATATAATAGTGAGGACGGCCTAAACCTGATGATCAAAAATAAATCAAAATGTTTGCATCTTAGATAAATCAAAATGTTTGTACCTTGAATATAATGTACTTATATCAACATGAGTTGCTTAATCTAAAATATTAGCACATATTTTTAATACTTTTTCAGGTCTGAACAAACACTGAAAAGTTAGGACTGGACCTCAAAAATTAACTTCAGTTAAGCTGCCTTCTTAGATTCCACTGGAATGCTATATCCTGCTGAATCAAAGCAAAGCAGCAATTCAGTTAAGCCACTTACAAATGGTAGGAGACATTGACCTTCCATCAATTCACAACTCATGAAATGAAATTATGAAACTGCACACCACACAAAACCACCATGCACAGCAGAGTTTGTTTAACAAAGACAGAATGCAGATTTTCCCAAAACAAAAACTGATTTATGTGCATAATGTGTACTCTCATGCATCCCAGGAATAATTACAACGTTAAGTAGACTGCTGCATCTTAAATACAACAAAACTTTCTTAACAATTAAGGCTTGCATGAAGCAAAGTTGTCAGAGTGCTAACAAATGTCATCAGGTTTTTAGTGTTAGCTTTGAATAACGTTTTGATGTTCCATGGTCAAAAGTTAGCTTTGCAACTGTAAATTCTGGCAAAAATTGAAGAATTAGTCCAAGGTGGCTAACAACTAGGCCAGTTAGATGCCAACAGCAAGTGTACTATGTTACTGCATGCCCTGAAAGGCACAAAGCAAGCAGATTCAAAACAGCTCTGTTCCTCTTCTGGAGGGAATCTAGCTGTGCCTAGTGGAGACAAGGAGATGATGAGTCTCTTGCTGGTGTTTAAAATGAAACATCCTAACCCACCATTGTAAGACTTGCCCATCGTAGCCTCCCCACATTTATAAAGTAGACACACTGGCCTCATTTCTTGGCACCAGAACTCATTTAAATTTGAAACATGCTATGTTCATCCATTTAATAGCACATTTACTTATGTTCTGGCTAACAATCCACACAAACCCTTAGGAATGATGGCTTTCTCAGACAGAGCACTCACTATCCTTCCTTATTATATTACTTCCATCTACATTACACAAAGTAAACTTCTTTCGGCTTCCCATACCCTACTGACTTATAAATTCCTGTTTGTTTCTTGGTATCCAAGAACATGGAGCATAAAAGGCAAGAGTCAGAGACCACAGGACAGCATCCTAGAAGGAGTCAGGAGAGTTACCTTCAGTTTCTAACCTATACTCCTTGTATTGTTTCTTTATTTATTTTTTTAACTGTGTTGTGCAATGCATGCTCTGCTTAGTCTTTGCGTGAGTACATATTTCCATGCCTACTATGCCAATCTAGTGAGTGGTTTTTGGAGGGGTGCTTACCCATGTGGCAGGCTTCTGTTCCCACTCCCCACATTCTTTCCCACATGGAGAACAGCCACACCTACTGTCTAGTATGTTTAGTGTTTCTCTAGCCACCCTCCCCCATTTCAGTGACAATTAAACCATCTCATTTGGTTTTCTGAAAGTTACAGAAATCCACCGACAAAATGGTTATGTTAACTACAGGTCATTCATGCATAATCATGAGGTTTCAGTGCTCCTCACTGGCCTTGTTTTAACTGAGTGGTCTTATGTTGTACCACAAAGTGATTTAACACTTCACTTGAGTACTTACGTATCATAATTCCTGGATCCTGGATCCCGGATACACTCCTGTACATTCAGCACATCAGGCAACAAGCACCCTTCAGCACTCGTTTCTGTAGCAGGAACAGGTTTTACAGGATTGGGTTGCTAGCCCAATGCCCAACCCTCCTCAGAAGGTGCTATCATACTTCAACCAGTTCAAATTAAAGGTTACATGCATTAAATTAAAATTTTGGTTACACTGAAACATAAATCATCTACATGATTCATCAATTCCTGTTTTGTTGAAAGCAATGAGTGTGTTTTTGGCGTCAGTTATAGAACAGTGAAGGTTAAGAAATATTTTCTTGTTCTCTAGTGTTCTCTGATCTTGGAGTTAGTATACTTAGAGACGATGGGGCTGAGGGGCACAGCAGTTCATGTGGGGAAGCACCCCTCACAAAAACAATGTTGTTTTTGTTCATGTATGATAAAAAATTGTGAAGTCAGTGTTTTTGTTTTTTTGTTTGCTTGTTTTGTTGTTCTTGTTATTGATTTCAGTTTAGAAGAAAGCTTTGTTCATGGACCTTACCTAAACTCTGAAAAAAAAAATATCCAGTCAGTAAGTATAAACCACGTGTGCACTTTGGTTATCAGTGGAAGTCAAAAAGAAAAAGAAATCAATCATCAAGGTAAGCTTTCAAACTGATAAGCCCAAATAATAACTGGATTTGCTAGAAACAAATGCAAAAAAGCCATAAATTAGGCTGAATATCTAAGTATCAGTAGATAGGAAGAAGACCTTGAAAATCAAGAAGGAATGCCATGACAATGGAAGCTAAAAGCAGGGGGGAGAGATGTGACGATGTGAGGTATTGCCTGCTATACCAGGAAAAGTAGGGCAGTGGATGTGTAACATATGCTAGCATAGCTAGCTGGAGTTTTGTAAAAAATTATATGTCATTTGTATATCAAACTGATTGGCACAGATGCTTGTGTTGAAAATGTATTTGTAAAGCTGCTTGTGTTGAAAAATGTATTTGTAAAGCTGCTTGTGTTAAAATGTACCAACAGTGTGTCCTGCTGGACAACAAAGAAATACACTTGCATGTCAGACTGTATTAAACTGTTGAAATTAATACTGTAATAGAGAATACTGGAAGAGAAGATGTTAAGCTCAGCTCCAGCTAGCATTGATAAACAGTTTGAAATTAATTTACTTTATTTAGACCATAAAGATTGTATCTTACAGCTCAGATTGCAGCCAGAGACAAAATGTCTGGGAAAACAAGGACTAGGAATCCAGTTGTATTGTCTCTAGCAGGGAACTAATTTTTACCCTGGAAGGTTGGAAGTGTTGAAATGGTTTTATGACTTCCAGTAGCTGCAACAGATCTTAGCAAAGCCCTATGTGTGTACATCATTGGCACATATGTACTAAATCCTGGCAGCTTCTAGTAAAGGGGAGTAGTATGGGAACCAAAATCAGATGACCAGATGTATGTGATGTCATTCATTAATCCAGGACAAAAGTGATGTTTTACTACTAGATGAGACTGAAATCTCTGACCAATCCGCTCCATGTTTAGTAAACATCACAGTGTACATCTGGATAATGATAAACACACATTTTGAACAAAGTTAAAGATGCATCATATCTGTCTTTCAGCTTCTCCCAGTTAGGGGCTGCCACAGCGGAATTCCAGTCCGCTAATGATTGGCAGTGAATTTTTACGGTATTGAGTTGCCAGCCTTCAAAGAAGACACAGCCACACACATGCTTACAGCTACCTGAATGTCTTTAAATTCACTCGACTGCGGGGAGGACATGCAGACTCCGCACAGAAGGTGGTCCAGCCGAGAATCGAACTGGAGAACCTCTTGCTGTGAGGCAACAACATTAACTGCTACACCACCGTGGCCATATATAACAAATATTTTTACAGAAATGCAATATGATGCATGTATTAAGAGAAGATAATAGAACCTAATGTAATTTTTAGTATGTCAAAGAGATGTAGAGCAAATTCAATGTATTACATGTCAGAATAAAAATGAAAGGATAATACGATTTTGTTGCCTATACCAAGAAGAGATGTGTTGGTTCCCCAGAGGAGAAGATGAGAGGGGTAGAGGAGAATAGAAAGTTTATCATTTAGCTGCTATTTTAGCAGTAGAGAGGTAGATACAGTTGTGGATAGTATATTAGGTTAAGGGTATGGACTAGCCTGGACTGATACATAAACTAAGCCAAGTATCAGTCAAGTGGGCTTTGAGGATTTTTTTGAATTGCATTATGGAGGATGTAGTTGTTAGGTTTGTGGGTAGTGTATTTCATTTTTCTACAACAGAATTTGAGAAAAGGGATTCACCTGCATTATTATTTGCTTTAGTTACGTCTACAAGGAATGTGTTACTGGAGTGGGGAGTCCTATAGGTGGTATAAAGATGAAGTAGCCCCTGTAATCCAGGGGTGTTATCAGGGTGATACAAAATTTTGTGGGCTAGAGTGAGTTAGTTGTAGAGGAGGAACTGGGGCAGTTCTAGCCAATTCAGTTGTTTTAGAGCTGTACAGTGATGTAATCTGAATGGAGAATCTGTGGCAAACCTATTTTATTGTAACAGGACTCAAGTGCAGCGATGTCTGTTTTTCTAAGATTTGTGAGCAGAGGGGATATATAGAGAAGTGTTGAGATGAGGTGAGTATGTGCAATCGTTACTTTAGTGCTTTTTGTAAGAAGCTGTTTATTTCTGTATAAAAGGCCCATCTTTTTGTGGACCTTCTTTAAGGTGTTAGAGATGTGGAGGTCAGACTTCATATTGCTTTCATTCTCATCCTCTAGTACTTTAGTGTGAGTGACAGGAAAGATGATTGCGTTATTCTTGAATATTATGTCAAAATGTTGAGTGGGTGCTGTATATCTTATGGGCATGAAAGCAGAAGCTTAGTTTTATTAGGGTTTAGAATTAGTTGGGAGTTAGTAAGCCATGCTTCGACAGATAGAAAGGAAGATTGCATCAGTGAGTGGAGCTCATTAAGAGATGAAGCAGCACACGTATTAATGAGGAGTCATCGGCATACTGGATAACTGAAGCACATGGTGTAGAAGTACATAGGTTGTTAGTAAAGAGGGAGTACAGTAAGGGTCCTAGGATGGAACCTTGGGGGACCCCTAGAGTTATAGGAAGAAGATTGGAGAGGTCCTGCTGCCATTGAACTGCCTGTTTCCAACCTGTTAAATAGCCTTGGAATCAGGAGATAGTGGATTCGCTGAGATTTAGATCTGAAAGAACATTAATGAGCCTGTTGTGTGAGACCATGACGAAGGCCTTTGTTAGGTCAAGAAAGTTAGCAGATACAAATTTTCTGTTATTTCTGTGGTTGTTTACTGTATTTGTGGAAGACATTAGAGCAGTTGTAGTACCGTGAAAAGGTCGGAAGCTGTGCTGCGTGTTACACAGCAGTTTATTAGTATTTAGGTGTTCCATGACTTGTGTATGTAAACACCACTCAAGGATTTTAGACAAAGCGGAAAGGACAGTGATTGGGCGATAGTTGGTCAGTTCAGTTGAATAACCTCCTTTGTTAAGTGGGATAATATGGGAAATCTTCCAGATATTAGGCACTAGACTTTCAAAGATGGATCTGTTGACTAGAATGGCTACTGGATAGGCTATTGTATCAGTAGAAATTCTTAGGAATTCGAATGGTAATTTGTCTGTGGCTAATGTTGTGGGCTTTAGTTTTTTTAGAAGTTTTTTAATCTTATCTGTGGAGACTGGTTGTAGGGTGAAGCTGTTATTGTTGTTCTGTGACTTAGGTGATTCACTGGAGAAGACAGAGCTTTGAGAGTTGAATAGGGTTAAGATGGATTCAGTGAAGGATTTATTGAATTGGGTAGCTATGTTCTCTGATGCATTTGAGGTGGTGGGGGGTGGGTGTACCAGATTTACCTGGGTGGAGAATGTTATTAATGGCTGTCCAGAAATTTTGGGGGTTGTTTTGGTCCTTCATTTGAATATTGTGATAATAGTTAGTCCAGCACAGCTATCCCAGTCTCTGGAGAACTGCCATATTTATCCCACTAGCTAAGCAAGGACATACGTAGCACTTTGCATTCTACTGACTGATTTCATAACACCTCACATTCTACTGCACATTTACCAATCTCATAGCACCTCACATTCTACTGACCAATTTCAGACTTTTACCACTGTCCAGAACTTAATAAAAATCTACCCCAGTACAGCTCACTTCCTGGCTCATGTGCTAGGAAGCCTTACAAAACACAATTTAATTTCATGAAAAGCTATGACACTCAGACGACTATCTTATTCTTATATGTAAAATCCTGATATACAAAAACAAACTTGGACAGTTTTAATTCACTTATCTAAAGTATTTTCCTCTACCCAGTACACCAGTTTATTCAGATTAAATCAAATAATATGTCATTACTTCCTCCACTTAGCTGAGTACACAGCTATTTGACCAACCATTCTTTTAGGATAAAAATTAAAGATGCCTTCTTTCACCCAAAACAAATAGCCATAGGTGTTCCACAGAGGTCAGCATATGGCCCACAAATGTTCACAACATTCTTTAAAGCTTCAGATTTAATCTTCTATAGCATTCCACCGATTTTTATGTCAGTGACTAGATTATTTGTTCTGCAGATAAATGCTTTAAAATAATGAGAAAATCCCTATTCAATAGCCTGGAAAAAAGTTCATAATAGGTCCAACTCATTGAAGTTTAATCAGAATTAAAAAAAAAAAAAAAGCAATGTTTTTTAACATAACCAAATAGCTCTCAGTGAAATAACCACCCTATGCATATTATCAAAGCCATTTCTAATGTTATGAGGGTGTTAGGAATTTTTTCTAGTATCTCCCTTTTGCTAACATCAGTGATCAGGTCAGCTATATAAAGGAGTCTTACTGCTTGACCTGTGGAATACAGCTTACATCTTGTCCTAGCTGGCTCCTTTTACAACTGTAGCATACTGCACATGTGCCAAAACAAAATCTATAAATTTATTAGACAATCTTCTGTACTTGCATGCCGTCATTGTTTTACCACCCTGAAAGACAAAATGCTCCTTATTATTCAAAGCACAGCTACAGCATCCTACGCCCTGACCATGCCTCTCAACTTCTTAGTGCAAAAGTCTAGACAAACCCTAAAATAATGGAGGGACCATAACTAGGGGCAGAGTTTAAATATTGCTCTTTCAAACTTTGAAAGTTGCTAAAATAACAGGATTTGTGTTCATATGCATTTTATGAGGTGTATGAAGACTGAAACTCAAACGCATGTCTTCAGTTGGTGACTTCACTCCGTCCTCAGTGATTTGCCAGAAAACCACAGATTGTATGAACATGCCAAAAATATGAGGTAAAACTCTGGACATATTGCTCAGGACAGTTGAGAGGCATGTCCCTAGCCCATAATATATTTCATCTCAATGTCCAATCCTACACCAAGAGCATCATCAAAAATTTTGGAATTTTGTGCCAATGTCCAGAATGTAGCCCCACTGCACATAAACATACATAGCCCCACCTCCCATCAAGAGGTAGTGAGTGTATATTTCTGGCCAGTATAAATGCTACTACAAAAGCAAAAAAAAAAAAAAACTTCTGAAATGACAGAATAAAGCAAAACTCCCATTTAGCTGACAATGCTTCTAAACAAACTTAAATTCTTGCACATCTCATTTAAAAATAAAGAAATTATTTTTAAAAAGTATATGCTGTGGTACACTTGGCACTTACTTGATTGTACCCATTACCTCTTTGATTCTGTCTCCAATCTAATAACAATGTTGATTGCCCGTCATCCAGCAAAATGTTTACTTAAGCTGGGAATTCACCAAACTTGATATTAGAAACTCATCATAATATTATTCATCTGCTCTTAGTGTTATCTTAATGCAATGTCATTACTGTAATGCTTTCTAAGTACCTCCTAGGCTGTGTCTGCACTACTCGTCATGCAATATGTGTGTGTATCTGTTTGCATACTACAGAAAAAGTCAAATAAAAAAGGATTTCATTTTCAACACCCCCATTTTGATAACAAAGGATTCAGTTAAATTTCACTCCACAGTACTACGCGATTCCAAATGGCACCACTAGTCTATCCAGCTCATCCAAATGTTGCAGCTAGCTCCCACCATGTCTTTTCTGCTGTCCAGCCACTTCTGTCTATCTCACACTCTGCTGACCACTACTAAGGGAACCACATTCTATCATCCACATAAATTAAACAGTCCAGTGTACTTTCATAATTTTTGTAAAATAAAACAATCGTATGTTAGGGCTAGAGGCTTCGCTCCTCCTGCATGATCGTACTCATGTGTGTGAATTCTTAACTGTAACCCTAACCTTAAACCAACACCCCTAACCTTAAACCAACACCCCTAACCTTAAACCAACACATTATGTTGCTAAAAGGACACAGAATACAGACAACAAAAATATGCACAAAACTGAGTCTATGCCCTTACCTAACCCTAACCCACAAACACTTCCATATTCACACCAGCTGCTGTAACGCATTCTTGCACATCTTCACAACCACCTCTTTTCATTCTTCTTCTTATTTCAGCTGCTCCTGTTAGGGGTCACCACACCGGATTATCTGTTTTTATTTCTTCCTGTTCTCTGCATCTTCGACTGATCTGGTATGGAAATCTGTATTGCTGTCTGCATATATCATTTGATAAATGTTTTACATAGGATGCCCTTCCTGACGTAACCCTCCCTATTTATCCAGGCTTGGGACTGGCATGAAGAAATGCACTGGGTTGTGCATACCCAGTGGCTGGTATTAACCATCACTTTTCATTTAAACATTAATTTTCCTGCACACTACTGTACGATATATAAAGTTAAATTCAACCATACATGATTCACTCAAATGCACATTCACCCATTTGTGCATTCTCTTTTTTATACCCATAAAAACCTTTCTACCAAATGTGTTTCTACCCTTTGACTTGCACCCATATATAAATATATATCTATATTTATACCTATATATCTGTATCCATATATATATATATTTTATCTATATATATATATATATATATATATATATATATATATATATATAGAGCTATAGATAAATAGATATATAGATATATATTTAGTTTTCTATATATCTGGAAATGCTTCTATGTTTTTAGATTCTGATGAAGTCTCTGTTTTCAACAGGATGAAAGGTCTTACAATTAAATGCAAATATATTAATTATAAGAGGAGTTTTTGGAGCCCTTCATACTATGATACTTAACAGCTTTAGCAAGAGATGGAATATGCACACATCTGATGTAGTGAAAATGGTCTCGAGTTAATGCAAAAAATATGGTATAATAGCATTTGACAAAAAGCTGCTCTGTGTTCATTTTATAAATAGTACTCCTCTTCAGATAAACACAGTCATAAGAAACCTGGGTACTTATGTGGACAACATTCTCTTATTTGATAATCATGTTTTCACCACAGTCTGGAGCTCTTTTTTCTGGCCCAAGAAGACATTATTCTAACACTGTAGTCTTTCCTTAATAGACCCATCATTTACTACAGTGCTGCCTTTGGTATGTAGAACATTCTAGCAAATCACTCTGCTGGAAGGGCCCCAAAGGTTTCTAATCTAATTGGCTATGTAGCAGATGTCATTCTAGGGGGATCCAGTATGTGTCAGCCTGGGATGAGATGGCTGACAAGCTTTCTTTCTTTGCCAGACATGGCCTGTACCTCTCTTATCAAGGTATTAGCATTGTGACTAAAGGTTTTACTTGCACCTTAGTGTATTTTTTAGGGAAAATCCATCTGATGGACATTCTGACTTAATAATTTCTAATTTGGGACACATTAATATGGCTGTACTCGAACACCAGGAGTCTAAACATAAAAAAAAATGTCTGAACTTGAGACTGCAGCATAAACACATTTGTATATGTGTAGTTACAGAAACATGGTTTACAGCAGTGAAAGCACTCCCTCTGTTCTTGGCTATAGTGCCCATCACTTTTTTTCTGACCTACTGGCCATTATGAGGGAGTATCGGTATTTGTCAAGGATGTCATCACCTTGTGACAGATGCCTCAGGATACCACATTTGAACTCATAGATGTCCAAATCATCATAAACACGACTAATTACCACTTCATACCAAGTTGTAGAACACCCTCTATGTGCTCTTCTGAGTATGATAGCTTTCTTAACTCATTAGCTGAAAGTCATTAAACCCCATGCATTTTTACTGGGAGATTTAAACTATCTGTCAATAAATTGTCTGATCTGCACTGCCAGTGGCTGGCATGCACAGTGCATCCTTGACATCATAAATGCTAACTCTGTTTTATAAATATTTAACTATCTTATGAGGGACCCCAGTGTCCTCTATCAAGTCTTGACATATACCGCCACTTCTTACACATAAATTCATAGGTAAGTACCAGGTTAGGTGCCTTGTGGGCCATTTGAAGCCAGGTCAGTTTCCCTTTTTGTGCTCAAATTAACCTATCCCATTTGGTTATAGATTGACTTTACCCATCCCATGGTCGATAATTATATATTACCTCTAATGAGAATAACCAGGATCATACCATAAATAATTCAAGGGGACCCACAAATGGGATAAAGCGTATAGGAGCTGCCTCTGGCCATTATTAGTACAGGAGGCAGTCCTGGGATAAATTTTCTGTTTCCCATCTATAGATGTAAGTTGTGCTTGAATATGGACAGTAACGGACTTTGCTTTTTGTGGATGGGGAGTCTGTTCCACAGTTCCACAGCAGTGGTATCCCCTGTGAGATATATTTGTCCGGCCAAACCATTCTGTTGATGTTGCAGAAGTGGTTTAGATCCCTAGACCGAGTATTTCTGATGCCATTTGACTTGCTGATGTTTGGATACATCTCCATAGGTATCATCTTGCCTTATTAAATCAGACCGTAAATACCTCTGTGTTTAGGAACTTCTCAGAAGTAAACCTACTTCAGTTATTTGATGGCCTAAATAAATTTTGCTATAATCCCCTTCTGAAGGATACCATTACTAAAGCTGCTGCCTATACCTCTAACATCTACACCCAGTTAAATAACTGTATTGATACAACAGTCCCTGTCTGTACTAAATATAATGAGACATTTTAAAACAAGTATGGTATAATACTCCTATATATACATTATATAACAAAATAAAGAAGTTGCTTAATGCTTGTAAGTGGTCTCATTCTGCCTATCTTAAGAGCACACTTATGCAAACTAGTAAAGAGCTAAAGGGAATCATTAGAAAGCTCGAAGGTGAGTGCGAACTTAAAATAGCCAGTAAAAAAAATAACTACAAGTTTTTCTTTAACTATACCAGAAACTTAAGAATTAACATACAATAATGCTTAGAGCTAGTCCACAATAATACTGCACACACTGACCCAAAGGAAATAATTAATATCCAAGCTGAAAAATTTAGTGCAAATTTTACAACAGCCACAGTTATAGCTATTACAGAGATTCTGCAATCCTAGCCATCCTGTTCAACTACTATAGAACAAGTACTCTCAGCTCTCTCAAAAGCTAAGAATACCTCATCCATGGACCTTGATAATTACCGGGTTACCTGGTTATTAGTGCCAAATATGATCTAACTGAACACCTACTTAACCACTTTAATCTAAGCTTCTCCACTGTTTATAGTCCTGAAGAGTGGAAACCAGCCATTGGAATGCCATTACACTAAGGTGACCCAACTGCGGACCCTGGTAGCTATAGACCGATTAGTCTCAATAGCCTCATATGTAAAACTATGAAGTGTACTATCTCAGATCTCATTAATCCAGACAATGAAAATCTCTTAAGCCTTGGCCTTCATCATTTTGGCTTTGTCAATGATCTTGCCTCTTTAACCACATTAATTTCTTTGAAAAACTGCAGTGGGTAGCAGTTATGCAGTACACAGAGTAGATTTTGAATCTGGCTAAGGCCTTTGACACTATTTCACATGCAGGTATTATTGGCGGACTTGTAAATGTTCTGTCAGAACCTATGTGCTTATGGTTACAGGTGCTACTTCTGAAGGCAAAAAAGTTACCATTGGTGTATCACAAGGCTCCATATTGGGCCCTTTCCTATTTGGCATCTATTTCTCTGACATGAAGGCCAGCACTCCACGCTCATGATTATCTAAATTTACTAATGACTATAAATTAGGTGTTATTATTTGATTTTTCACAGACTCATTATTGCTCCACCATGGGTTAGACCACGTTAATAATTGGTGCAAGGAAAATTGTCTGAAATTAAATGTGAAAAAATGTAGGTAGCACAGTTCATTTTGGAAAACAAAACATTTTCTTACACCACATATGTGACTCATCCACTCCAATCAGACATTGTTGTAAGGGATCTAAGCACTCTTGTTAATAATTCATTCGACCATCATGTCGCCACAGTATTTTGGGAAGCCTTCTTTCTGGATTGTATGATTTCCAAAGGCATCTCCACTGGATCCAAAGAGGTCTTAATTCCCTTTACTCATATCTCATCAGACCTGTTATTTAATATAATGTACCTTTAGGCATGTATTTGTCTAAATGTATGACTCACTTTGAGAGACATTAGAGCTTCATAACTGTAAAGATCAGTGGTCTGAAAAATCTTATTTATCAGCACAGACTTGCAGCCATCTATCTCTTACAGACCCTCTTCCATGGAGATCTGTGTCTAGCCTTTTGAGCCATGAAAGATCCAACCCTCTATGACCTCCTATTCCTTCACAGAACAAGTAGCACCTGAAATACTCAGCTAAAGGAACTAAACATTCATTGACAGATAAATAAGACATATTGGCATGATAGATTCCTATCCCAATGTCGCCTTCACATCTGTCTACTATATACCAGCAGAGTCACACCCATCCCACTTTCAAGGTAAACTTAGATAATTAGGTGGGCAGCCTCAAATTCTCCCCTGTCTAGCTTGCTTTGCTTTCTTTGATCGTGAAGGGAACTTTTGAATAGTTTTTTTTGACTAGTTTTATAAAAGTCTGCAGACTGATTGCCTAGTACTTAACTATGAACCTATGAACCTACAATCGGGAAAATTAAAGACATTAAATTATTCACTTATCACAATAGATTATCATGATTGTCAAACTCAGTAGACTACAGCTGCCCTAAGGTGACCTATGTTATGCTAGAGAGCACAGGTGCTATTTGATCTCTTATTTGTTCACAAAACCAGTTGCTCTACAAACACTTGCACTTGTGATCAAAAGCTACATCAACAAATAAATCAGACTTGCTGAAGGAAGAGGTTCCTAATTCAATGTATTCCCAGCCTATGTAATAAATTACCACTACAGGTCAAACAAAGTGCTACTTTGTCTGGCTTTAAGGCTGGTCTTAATGTTTGGATGGGTCGATACCAATTTATACCAGGGTCGTCATGTACGGCCCTGCTTGCTTGACAGGTAAGCACTGTTAAGTGCTTGAAAATGGTGACAAGTGCTCTGAAATGTGTCTACTAAAAGGTGCATATGTCTGGGCACCTTGTGGTCTCTGTACCTTGTGTAGGCACGTTATGGCTGAGCACCTTATGGTCCCTGTAATCACATGGCTAAGCACTTTATGATCCCTGTGATCACATGGCTTAGTACCTTAAAGCCTCTATGATCACATTGCTAGGTACCTTATGGTCACTGTGATCCCTTGCCTACTATTGTTTCTATGTCACTGTGTTCCTGTTGCTCACTTTATTATAAAACCTTTCTACTGCACTGCTTCAAAGTTACATTGCTCTGCAAACAGTTTTGTCATACACTAATGCAGTATCTCACGACTCTTGAAGAAGAGTCGTTACATTGTATTACACTGTATAATAGTCAGACTCCCCCCAACCTAAGAAGTCAAGACACTCTACTACTAATTGTTGAAGTTAGATTTTAAGTCTGGTGACAAAACTATTGTTAGTCCTTCTGAATAATGTAAGATTCTAAATTTGGCAGACAGTTTTTCATGCATACATTTCTTTGAATATATTTTGTAATTCTGTTGTTGCTTGTTTACCTACTTTTGTAAATGATCATCTGTATAACACGTGGAGCTTTTCTCCCCGGGCCTCTGCTGAAAAAGGGCTACTTAACTCAGTAAGACAAACCCGGTCACTAAATGTAAAATAAATAAATTATACAGATCTTCATATACCATATCAACAACATAGGTTCATAGGTTCATAGGTTCATACTAGGCTATCTGCCCGAGGGCATTTATAAGCCTAGCCCATTGTTTTGTGGCTTACGCCACCCCTTTAGTATGGGGAACTATACCCATTATTTTGCTGTGCCTCTGTCGAGCAGTGACACTGAGGTAATTCCTGGGGTATATCTGCGATCTCCCATCCATTGGTCAAGATTTCTCTTGAACAAGGCCAGCGAGGTGCTCTGCCTCACATGTACCGGGATTTTGTTCCACAGCATAGGGAGTCTTTGGGTGATGAATCTATCCCTCCAGCACGTCCTATTAATAGCCGTGTCGAGGTTTAAGTCTCCCGCCCTTGTGGCTCTGATGGATCTAGATTTTTTGAGGTGAAGCATATTCATCAAATCTGGGTTTGACATGGCCTTGTATGTTAGGCAAAGGTCACCTCTGAGCAAGCGGTAAGCGACTGAATAGAGCTGGAGTTCTTTCAGTCGGGCAGCATAGGACAGAGTTTTGAGACCCTTTATCCTTTTGGTGAGGAACTTTTGTGGCCTCTCCAGCTGCTGCAAGTGTCGGGTCAGATACATTCCGAATGGGGCATTGTACTCAATCACTGGTCTGATGAGTGATGAGTAAAGGGAGACTATGACCTCCCTTGATCTAGATGAGAATCCCTTCATGATAAGGTGGGCAATGTAGAAGGACTTCCTAACTACTTTAGCTAGACACCAGTGCAACAGAAAGAGCCTTCTAGAAAGTTGCCCCTCTAGTGTGCGATACTTTACCATACAAAATACAAAAATCTAGCAAACCCTCTTTAGAAAGTTCCTGAAAGCATACAGCACTAGCAAATATAAGTGTTGCTATGGGGAACCAGGTTAAATCTAGAAAATTAGTGCCTAAACTACCCAACTAAAAATCACAGTAGATTCAACAATATCCAACCATAATAACAGTTTTTTGACCAATTTTAAAAAGGAAATAGTGCTAGAATCCTTGTATATAATGCACTAATTTGTTTAAATAACATTCATGTAGATACACTTGCAGAACTCAGGTTTATTGCTTGAAGTCTGTCTGATAATACACTGACCAAGTACTAAGCGCTTTCACCCAAACTGTGGGCATCATCAGAGTACAACGTCATTCACAAAATTCTCAATTTAAATAGATGCATCAATAAATAATTATTCAATTAATTAAACACTTCTAATTAGATGCCCGGGACATTGCAATTGCAAACCATTAGATGCCTGGGACATTGCAATTGCAAAACAAAAATGGTAGTATACCTTGCTACCTGTTCTACATGTCCTGCATACTATGTTGGGAAAAGTATTAGGATGCTTAAAGACCGAATAGGAGAACATGTTAGAGACATCAAAAAGAAGAAAGACACCAGTGCATTATATTTACACAGCACAAGATGCGACAATTTTAAAAGGTTTCTATTTTTTGTTATTGATAGAATACCTTTCAACAGCAACAAGGGTGGTGATGAAAAAACACTATTAGAGGTTAAGGAATGTTTGTGGCAGCTTAGATTTAATGCTAATACATACCCTGGTATTAATGACTGTATTTCCATAGCCAGTGTACTCAAATACAAATCGCTATTTATATAGGTTTTAGAGTAATATAGCTTATTATATGCATTACTAATTTTTCTATTTTATACTATTTTAGGTTTTAAATATTTGTGCCTTGTGTGTTTTATTCTGATCAAATTATTAAATTATTTAATTAACAAAAGTATTATATATATTATATTAAAAATCAGGTTTGCATTTTTAGCTGTAATCTAGTATTTTTTTAGTATTTGTATTTATCATTAATATATATATAAGTATTGACTATATATATTAGGTGTTTCAGCATTAATTAGAAGTGTTTAATTAATTGAATAATTATTTATTGATGCATCTATTTAAATTGAGAATTTTGTGAATGACGTTGTACTCTGATGATGCCCACAGTTTGGGTGAAAGCGCTTAGTACTTGGTCAGTGTATTATCAGACAGACTTCAAGCAATAAACCTGAGTTCTGCAAGTGTATCTGGTTCGTCTTGATTGTTTTACAGGTTACCTTTCGTTTTGGATTTACTTGTGTAACATTCATGTAGAAATGCAACTGTAGTAGTTGTTAGTGCTACGATCCTTATTCAGAATGCAGCGATTTGTGTAAACAGCATTCATTTAAAAGCACAGCCATAAGATTTATTAAACTGTGAATGTTGGTTATCATGTAAACTGAATGTAAATGTCGGTTTGAAAAGAGACTTGGAAAATAATCTGTTTGGTCTGCATCATGGATGAAAACGATCTTTGAACCAAATCACATACCCAGGTATCAAAGCTAAATAAATAAATAACAAATAAATAAACATAATGTGCAATATTATTCCACAGGTTTCATATATGTGCTATGTATATCTTTACTTACTCACTTTTGTTGGCTGGGTCAGTCACAGTAAGCAAAGACTATTTTCAGGGAAGACCCAAGCTGGAATTCATTCTGACTAGGGATCATTTAGCCAAGAAATTAGGGAAATGTTGCTACTCCTTTCCTGGTAAATGCCACTTGAGCTATCCTTAGCTTGTGGAGATGATATGTTGGTTTGTGCCTCATCTTTGGGTCAATAGTTCAGGGGACCAGCATCCTTCATATGCTATACAATGGTGTGAATATTGGAAATTGCATCCAAGCACCTGATATGAGGGCAGAACCTAACAACTTTATGGCCTTGATGACATCAGAGATAAGTCTACTACCTGCCAAGCTACTGACACTGCAATTTCAAAACAACTGAAATACTGGTTGCCACAACACCCCTGTCCTTAGTGCCATCATAGCCGGCCTTAGGCATAGGCCAACTAGGCGGCCACCTAGGGCACCGCTCTAGCAGGAGCACTTTTCCAGTAATCTGTATGGTGTAGGTAGACTGGGATAGGGGCACAGGGTGGTGTTGGGGGGGGGCACTGTGGAGACCTTTTGCCTAGGGCACCAGTTGACCAAAGGCCTGTCTTTATTGCCCTAGTATGATAGCCAGTACTTGGTAGCCTGGGTTTGAAAACCATTGGGTTATGTCTTCTCATCTTCTTGGGAGATCTATGATCTTCTGCCTGCTGACTGCCACTAGGTAGAAGAACAATGATTCTTGTTACACAGATGTCATAAAAAGAGGGCACTAGGACTGATTATCCATGCATGTCTTCACTTGATAGGTACCCTTCAATGTCCTCAGCACAGAACTACAGAAAAGAGCTGTATGGGCCACTGGAGCTTTTTTAACCTTTAATATCCTGTATCACTGTGTAACTACTTGAATCTAAATTTTTTTGTGTTAAACAAGGGAAATACAGACAGCTTTCCTGGCCATACTAAGAGGGGATGATCCTTAGATAATTAGAGGTGGGTGTTGGAGACATAAGGAAATGGGATAACAGATTGCCAAGACATATGCCACATGGAGGAAAAATCTTGTCTGGAAAAAACTCAGTGCAGTACAGCAGTACAGAGCAGTGTTTGTTTTGACTGATTATAAAGTCATTGCAAGGCAAAGCTACATTATTCTGCATACTCCTACACTGTCATATGAATACAAGTATGTTCTTATTTTTCTAGTTACATTGTATGTCCAGGACTGTCCTTAAAGGCAGTGCCCACTTTCAGTTAGATGTAGGAAAAAATTGTTAGACACACTTAAATGTGATATACATTCAGTACCATTATTGATTGGTTAATAAACACACATGACTCAATGTAAAATGAAACATAAGATTAATTAAAAAATAATTGTCAGAAATGCACTACAAAGAACACAAGGCTAGTTATTAACTTTGTCACAAAGCATACACTTAAAAAACTGAGATAGCTGCTGAAATACAACAGAAAAAGGTTATGCATGTGTTGGACATCATCAAAAAGGGGGTTATAATTTTCAACAGAATAAGGTCTTATAATGTCAGTGATCAAACCATGAACCAATGAATCCAGTGATGCAATGAAGTTCATGTACACTGTCTCGTGCGGTTATGGAATCATTATAACGTGTTGCTGTGGTTTAAAGTTATGCTGTCAAGTGTCACATGAACCAATTGTTTATTACACGTCTGCACTGATGCAGTAAATCCTATTGATTCATAACTGCACTCTGTCAGAGTAACACTAGGTATCACCATTTCTTCTTCATACAGGGACAGTGTGTGCATATGTTTGATTCACTTGTACTTTAACCTCTCAGCATGTGGGAGCTTTTCTTACTGGCAAACTGCAGCCAGGACTTTAATCTCTATTCATCATTCCTTATTAGGAGGGCAGGCCCACCTGCTGAGCCCCAGCTCTGTGCCTTGTCGCAGTCCTTAATCCTGATCAATGCTTTAATACTGCTTGCAGTCATACATAAATTAAAGCAATTAAAAAAGAGAGATGCTGTCATGTTTTCAAAGGCAATCACTAATCTGTTTTAACAAAATGATCACAAAATGGCAAAAGAAGTGCCAACGATGTTCTTCCTGGAGTCTTGTCTTCAAACTGGGGTAAAAGCTGCTACTGTGAGGTCATCCAGTGACACTGAAACATATTCTCTCCATGTCTGATGTTAAACTTGGCTACAGATGGATTTAGGTATCCAAAAACAGAATAACCTGACCTTATTAAAAATAGCAGAGGCTTACAAAATTCCTGGCATCTCAGCAGGCAGTTTAAAATATTCTTAACACATTTTTTCTTTACATTTATGTTGTATTTGCAGTACTAAGTTTTCTACCATTTCTGTCTAATTTTTCCATTTGTAATTCTGACCAAGGAAATAAGATTTTGGAGAAGAGAGATTTTAAAGATGTGAATCTATTTGCTTATATAATTGTTTACAACTCTTTTATCACCTCTACCTTCCAATATGTGGTCTCATTCACAGTTTTGTCACTGTTTCCATTTACAGATGTAACCAAATATACCCATATAAACAATGGAGCATAAATAAATTGTTCATGGGTAGGGTTTTACACAGGAACATTACCTGATCTTCAGTCACATGCTATACTTATAATATACAAACTGATTTTTTCTGCAGTGCTTAATGTAGTCACTTCAGATCTCCCAACTATCCCTATTTTAAAGGATCATTCCTATTTTCATCCCCGATTTAGGATGTCCCTATTTTTGGAGGTAGGTCCCTATTTTCTGATTTGATTTACCCCTTCACACAATCTTCTGTTTTCCTGTCATCACTTCTGATTTTTGAAACTGACTAGTACAAAGAAAACCACACTACATAACTGGCATAGTAGTGTCATCAATTATTAAAACAAAGAGGGCACACATCTCTCTTTTTCTGAACAAAAAATAAATAACCTTGAGTGGTAGCATTTTGTGATGCAGTTTATTAATGTCTACAGATTTTACAGCATTACTCTGATCTTCTTCTTCTTTCGGCTTTTCCCGGTTAGGGGTCGCCACAGCGGATCACCTGTCCGCTCATGATTGGCAGTGGAATTTTACAGTGTCGAGTTGTCAGCCCGGCACCCAACCTTCCACAGAAGGCACACACACATGCACACACTCATGCTTAGGGCCAATTTAGAGTGTGTAATCCACCTACAACATGTCTTTGGGATGTGGGAGGAAACCGGAGCACCTGGAGGAAACCCATGTGACCACAGGAAGGACATGCAGACTCCACACAGAAGGCACCCCAGCCGAGGATCGAACCGGAGAACCTCTTGCTGTGAGGTAACAACGCTAACCGCTGCACCACCGTGGCCGCCCTACAGAATTACTCTGATACATACTACTCAGAAACACGTTTAAAAACAGAGTGACAAAATGTGGAATATAAGCATATTTTCAGAGTATTACAGCATTACTTTGATAATATGCTTATATTCCATCATTTTGTCACTCTGTTTTTAAACGTGTTTTTGAGTAGTATGTATCCCACATTCCTACTGAAAGAGGGAAGAATTGTGTGCTATTTCGTATTAAAATGTTATGCTAATTAGATGTCCAGATTTTCAAATGGATGATCTGATTTTTCAAGGGCCTTTTTTTTTTCTATTTTTGCTGTCTTTAGGTTGAGAGGTATGAGTCATATTGTATATAGTTTACAGTATCAGATGGGTGACAGCTAGGAAAACAAAAACAGGAGATGAATAAAATGGTACACATCGGCTAAGAAAATAAGACAAAGGTATCAAAAACTGCTGTATGTGTGTGTTACATTACTAGCTGTATAATTTATAACTTAAAAGTCTAGGAATTATTGTATTATATATTTATTTACATCCATGAGGTATAAAGCATAAACCACAGGTCACTTGCGGAGAGAGGGGGTTGCATAGTGGGAGGTTGGCATGTATATCTTAAATTTGTGACTCCACCAGGATTCTCACTATATTACTGAGAGGCTTTAAAAGAAACAGAATTTCCCAGTATAAAAAGAAACTGGATTAGCAGTGAAGAAATATTTTTTCCTGAGGTTTTCTCTCATCCAGATACATACCTGGCAGGAGCATTCTTACAGACATGAGTATGTGACACTAAAACTACATTTTCTTTCCATCTCTCTGACACCAATAGTTTATTGATTATTGGTTTTAAAACACAAACTCTGTCTTCTGTAAATGATACTAGGGGAACCTACCACCACAGGCCGGGAACAGAGAACTAATCAGCGGTGTTCTCAGCCTTCCCATTCTAGGTTCCTGCAGGCTGCACTTACTGTGAAATCCAGTAACACAAACGTCAGCTCCTCCACAAGAGCTTTCATTACTTTTTGAATACATCTGCATGCAATCATGAAAAGCACAGGTCACAGAGGGACGAGTTGAGGCTGCTTCTTGAGTAACTACAACTCTGGGGCTGACACTAGTATTTTTTTTCTTAGCAATGACTTATGTGTCTGTAGTTAGATAAAATGATAATGGCATATTTCAAGCTGAAGATGAGAATTTAACAAAGAGACAGTTGCAGTTCCCATATTTAAGTTAAAGTTTCTTTGTTGTAGGTAAATGGGTAGCACGCCTTTGCATTCATATTTATATGATCATTTCATTTGCTTTTTAGTTGGTTTAGCCACTTTTCTTTGCATCTATAAATTCCGTTGCTCATCCTGCAGTGGTGTTTAGCAGTTCCTTGCATAGACATAGGCACTTAAAAACTAACTTTTCCCCTTAAAATTTTCCCTGTATTTTTACACAGTGCTAAGCTGCACAAAGAGCAACCTGTTTGGCATTGAGGAGCGCTGCCATACAAATTCAGTCATACGTGGCCTACATGTAGTTTGTACCCAACCAGCATCCAAGTTAGCCTGCTGTACCGCCCCTTTGTAGTTTAGCTAAAAATTATCTGACCCATGGATGGGCACTTACCCAATTTCTCCACCTCCAGCTTAGTAGATACGGGCATTCTGAGACAATGTAGAAATTGTTTCATATTCACTGACAACCAACTAATCCTTAGAGAAACAGATACAGTATGTGAGAGATGTAATTACACAATGTCAATTGTCAATAGAGGCAAGACTCACACAAAAGCACTCAAAATAACAGTCAGGTTGTCGGTAATGTAAACACTACATCCACCACACAGAACTGACCCAACACATAGACAAACATATGCGAAGGCATTTAAAAGCAACCCTCCAAAACCCCAAAGACCTTCTAGACATTTGTCCCACAAAAGTAATCCTCAGCAACCCCAAAGCCCTCCACAAAAACAACACCCAACACAACACATATAGCCACACCCTTTGAAGCCTCAACTACAAAGTCCATAGGCAAGTCAGCACATTAATTAATATTTAATCATAGGAGACTCCATTGTGAGGTATACAGATGTCCTGCTCACCAGTCTAAATAAGGAAAACATCATGGTCAAGTTATCAGTGGACAAGATCCACCAAATCACCTTAACACTCAAATCATTATACCACAAGTATCAATATGACTCAGTCATAGTCCACATGGGTATAAATGAACTGAGACTTACCTGCAAGGACTATATGAAAAGAGACATTATGGAGCTCTTGGACTATCTGTCCCAGGCTATTATGTGCCTAACCTTGAGCAGCATTCTACATTCACCCAGGATGATGCCACAATATGAACATACTGCTAAAGTGACAAACCTTCCGACATAACAAAACCAACACAATTTATCTAAAGTTGTTAATGCTCAAGGCCAGGAGGCTAAACTAGAAACTCCACTCCCTCCAGGTTGTCCTCACCCCTGGAGGATATGGACATCTGTGCAGTTACTAGCACATGGTATAAAGACACAGATAACACTCCAGCAGTAAAGGGCTACAATGCCTTCCACACATTCAGGCCAGCTACAACACAAATGGGGACCAAAGGTGACGGTATCTTAATCTATATCAACAACAAACTCTCTTTAAGACTTGTCAAACAGGATGACATGCTCGAGCTTCTCCATGTCCAGATTTCCATAGGCAAAGTCCCTTATCATACCCTTGCAAGCTATAAGTCTCCTTCTATGACCCAAGAAACCCATAACCTGTACTTGGACTTAGTGGTGATCCTAGTCATTCAACCTGATACCATATTCATAGGTGACTTCAACTGCCCTACTACAAACTGGGATACTTACAAGACTCCAATCTTACAGGCCGAGAGATTCCTGGAATTTGTAAAAATGAACACCTTGGACCAGATAGTCCATACACCAACTACAGGTGCAAACATACTCAAACTTGTACTAACAAACACGGAAAAACTATGTATCCCCTCCCTAGTGTAGTGTCCTCTCTGGTAAGATCAGACGACAAAGCTATCTCCTGCATAATAACAATCACTTCTGTGATCCCAGCTAACTCCATAACATTTAGGAACTATTCTAAGGCAAACTTCCTACTGTTAAGTGCTAACCTGTCAAAATTTCAACCTCCCAAAACCCTGAGAACACAGCTGCCAGTGCAAAATTGTTCACAGAGAACCTGTAAAATTATGTCAATAAATGCAAGTAGATAGCCGTGCCTACCAGAAATAAGCCCAGAACTAACTCAAAAAATGAACCACCCAGATGGAATTCAAACTTAAGTAGGTTGAACAACAAAAGAAAAAAATATAGCCAAAATTAGAAGTGCTACACCCAGCATGATAAAACACTCTTATCACTCTAAACAAACAACTAATAGGACAAATTAAGTCGACTAAAGCCAAATTTGAGGTAAAGATGACCTCCAAGGTACAGGACAACCACAAGGCATTCTTTAGCTATGTCCAAAATCTCATAGGTAGGACATAGCAGTGTGCAGAACAGATTGTAAATGGAGCCAGCTACATGTTGACAGAAGATATAAAAAATCTACTGGCCAACAAATTCAGCTTCAGTTTTACCCTCCTCTCTCCCTTGGCCACCCCCAGGAAATATTATTAAACAACTCCCCCAGCTTTCACTAGGGAGCAAGTCCTAGATGCACTTTCTAAGGCCAGAAACACTGCATCACTGAGCTCTGATAATATCCCAGAATGCCTCCTAAATAGTATGAAACATGACCTACCGGGACCACTGAAGTCACTTTTACCTGTAGCCTCCAGATAGGCTTTGTGCCGTGAGAATGCAGACTTGTAACTGTTATCCCCTTGCAGAAGGGCAGACCATAAATGGACTCTGGGAACTACAGACTCATAAGTTGGACTAGTCTCATGTGCAAAGCCATGAAAAGAATTATCATGGAAATGTTTATGAAGGATATAGAAAACCTTCAAACACTGGATCCGGCCAAGTTTGGTTTTGTCAATGGCAGATCATGCCTTCTCAACCTGGTGGACTTCTTTGCGAAGCTCACCAAGGCAATGGATGAGGGCAAAATTATGCATTCTGCCTACCTTGAAATGTCTAAGGCTTTTGATAAAATACCCCATTAAGGCGCTGTAAACAAGCTCACGGATATAGGCATAAATACACTAAATATATATCTGGCTTTCAAATAGGACTCATGAAATTAGGATGGGGAGACCACCTCCACAAAGAGGTCAGTAACTAGTGGTGTCCTTCAAGGCTGTGTGTTGGGTCAGCTCCTTTTTGGAATCTACACCTCAGACATCAATACCAATGTTAAGGGCCTCTGGCTGACTACGTTTGCAGATGACTACAAACTAGGAGCAGTCACAGAATCCTCCCAAAGGTGCTAACATCCTACAGGAAGAACTAACAGAGATGAATGACTAGTGCCAAATCCATGGCTTAAAACTCAGTGCCAAGAAATGCATAACAGTATGCTTTGGGAAGTCAGCTATCTAGGAAATTACCTCATCGATAATACCCCCCTAGAAGCAGTATGATTTTGCTACATATGTAGATAGTAACCTGGCTTTCAATCAATACATGTCTAAGGTAGTAAGGAAATCATTGTATTTTGTTCATCTTATAAGTAAGAGCATAGCATCTAGGTCCAAAGAAGTCATTGTTCCACTGTATTGGGCCCTCATCAGGGCCATCAGAGAGTACAATGACCCCTTCTGTATGTACCTGACCAGACACATGCAACAACTGGAACAGAGGTTCCTCACAAAAAGAATACAGGGAGCAAACAATAGATCCTATATAGATTGCCTCAAAGCTCTATCTCTGCTCTGTTGAGAGAAGATCTATGCCTGGCAAACAAGGCATCCTTGGATCCAGCTCTGATGGACCTTTTGCATACCCACAAAACAAATAACATCAGAATTACTTGATATAAGGATTTAAACTTTGCTTGCAACATAAATAGGACACTTTGGGTGGGTCAGGTATGTGTAACAGAAAATTCCCCCTCTCTGGAACGGGCTTCTCATCCATGTGAAGCAGAGATCTTCTCTAACCCTTTTCAAGAGAAACCTGTACCATTGGATAGGAATTTAGAAATACACCCCGTGTCTAGCACCTGTGTCTCTAACAGACAGAGGCAGCATGTAAATCTTGCCCTAGCTTACATATACCCCTTAAAATGACATCTATGGCACATAAACTTGTGGGATGCAATCTGGAGCTAGGCTTATAAAGGCCCTAGTGGTCATTAAATAGGTATACACCTCTGAATCTCTGAACCTATGATGCAGAGATTGGAGGAGGCATACCACATTGGCTCTACTATAGTTGACTGAAATGCATGAGCTAAAACACAGCTGCATGTACATTTCAGAACAAAACCTGTTAACTCAAATAGATAAAAGCACTATTCACCTGTGTATGAGCTAAAACACAACTGTGTGTACATTTCAGAATGAAACCTGCTAACTCAAATAGATAAAATCACTACTCACATGTTATTTAACCTAAATACAACTGCATGTACATTTCAGAATGAAATCTGCTAACTCAAATAGATAAAAGGACTATTCACATGTGGTCAAGGATAATGGGATTGTATGCAAATAAAACCCAAAAATTAAAATGGGTGCATTTGCAGAGGAGCCCCCCTGCATTCACATACCCCTTTACTTATACATTCTCACACTGAGGTAACTCCATCTTGGACTGCTCATAAAGATGAAAGAAAAATCATTCTATTTCAACTACACATTGATCTCAGAGGTGGAATCACACATAGTTTAGCTTGAAATACATTACCACAATAGACAGCAAGCAATATTAACACGAGCAAGACCCACCTTGAGCACCACTGCTTTGTCAAACAAAAAATATGTATTTATATGTTCAAGAAGTTAAAATTAATCCATAATATCATATATCATGGCCTACAGGAATTGGCTGCTCCTGATGACGATGATGATGATATGACATTATTCCCACACAATTTTATCCAGAATTTCAAAAAGGCCTCCAAAAATCTTGCTGAGTAGAGTTTCCATCAGCTGTTCTGAAAAGATTCTACTTCCACCCTTCAAAGACCTTTTGGAGAAAGATCCAGAAATGTGAACTCCAGAAGCTATATGGCACTATTTCAGTCATGCATGCTACCTTGTAGAAGCTGAATGCACTGGCAGACCTGAAAGCTTCAGAAGTGCCACTGGCTTTGGAAGTCCTACTACAAAATATGCTGGATATGTGTCATGAGGTGGACAAGTGCCAAGTGGTCTGCTAAAAATTGTGAGCATGACAAATAGAGGCATGTGAAGTAAAAGAAGACTAGTGACAACTATTACAAGCCATCTTATTCACACACTTTTTGGTGTGTGTGAAAGACCTATTTAAAAAGGGGGTGCACATCACACATAGTAAGATACAAGAGTGACATAATAGCCATAAATGTACACTAGGGTGACCACACATGTGAGGAAGGTAGATGGTCGCCTTTGTCCAGGCATTGTAGAGTATAATGGCCCCATCTGATGGATGTGCACACTGGTTTGTCATCCTTTCTACTCTCAATATATTGCAATATCTGCATGGAGAGGGTGACAGTTGCTATGCAGAAAGCATCTGCATGGAAAGGGTGACAGTTCCCATGCAGAAAGCATCTGCATGGAGAAGGTGACAGTTCTCATGCAGAAAGCATCTGCATGGAGAGGGTGACAGGTGCCATGCAGAAAATGAATCAGTACAGCACTGTGGCGATCTTAGATGCCATGTTGATTGTGATAAGTGACAAGCATATTGTCTGCTGCCTCCTTGTGTGGTCTGCATGTGCTCTGTCCTGCACCCCTGCCTACTGTGGTCTATGCTGTGTACTGCATACTATGCAGTGTATGTAAATACCTACTTACAGGTGCCTGTGCCTTTCGTAGTCTGAGTACCTTGCATTGGACTGCATGCCTTATGAATAACTGCAGCACATATCCAGTGGAGGTGTCATATACTTGATGAGTGTATACAATTTCCTGTGAATCTGTTAATTGGCTGTACTGTCCCTATATAGCTATTTTATACATCTGTGTTTAATTTATACACTGGGGTGGGGGAGGGGGGGGCTCCTGGTGATGGTTAATTATATATGAAAATGTGGCTACTTGGAGTTTTCAGTATTTTTGGCTGTAGCTATAAAATGCAATAGAACTTTATTTCTTCTTGAGGGTTTGTAGTAGTTACATTGAGACATTTCATATTCCTCCTTTTGTATGATTCCCTGACATAATGCTGGTGATTGCCACTGATAAATCCCAGCACTTCCTTCCCTTCTGACTTCAGATTTATTCTAGGGCTATCCAGTCATGAACCAAAGGCATTCTATTATATATATTTAAATGAGCATTTGTGTCTGTTTCATATGTGTGATTTTCACATTTCCCTGTTTATCACACACAGAAGCTGTTATTAATCAGTAACATTTTTTTCAGAAATATACACGGTCCCAATGCATAGCATTCCAGTTCTAGGCATATATGCAGTAGCAAATACTCAAAATAAAAATTGTCAACGGTGTCTCCTCTGATTACAGAACGGCATCCTTTGAGGAAGCAGTGAAGCCAAAGCAACAAGAAGAAACAGAGAAGTGATGGAAATTGTGAATCTGGTAGCTGTCTGTTTAGTATAGGAGTTAAAATATGCCAATGAAGACATAGAAAGTGGCTTTAAATAAAACAAAATAATTTAAAGATCAATATAAGATGTGCAGTGAGTTTATTTGCCAAGACACATAATTTCTGCAACTTGTCACTAAAAAGAATTGCCAAATTTGTTTCAACTTGAAAATTTTGTTTCATCATTTGTGTCTAATAAAGTTGTAACCGTGTTCAATGTGTTTTTTGTTTTTTCATTTTTGATGGAGTAACCTAATTTCTTAATTTTTTGCATGTTGTTGTGAATCTCACATCTTACTCACCACATTTGTGGTAACACTAAAAAATTGAATTAGTGTCATACACTGTTACTAGGCTAATGATCTGGGAGCATTTCTAAGCCTAGTCAAAGTATAATGACATCCTGTAGCCAAACAGGACATTGACAGTCAGGCATTTGAAAGCTATCTCTCTGTCCATGAGGGACATGGGTGCCAGGCCTGGTTTTAATTTCCTATTCCCCATCTACTGGTCTATGCTGTGCTTAGAAACGAAAAGTTGTCACTGTGGTGGGCTGTGCTCAATACAATAATCAGTCAAACAGCAAAAAACTGAGCACAGGAACGTTCAATATCCACACTTTAATGCAGCAATACAACACTTAAGACGGCAATGATCAGGAATACTTTGCTGTCTTAAGTGTTGTATTGCTGCATTAAAGTGGATATTGAAGGTTCCTGCGCTCTCTTTTTTTGCTATGTTGTACTTAAACAGGGTAATAGAGAAATTCAACTTCACATGGATGGGAAGCCTGTTCCATAAGAGAGGCAGTCTCCAGAACACATATCTGTCTCTCCAACATGTACTGTTTAAGTCACAGACCAAATTTAGGTCCTTAGACCTTGTATTTCTAGTACTGTTTGACTTACGAATACGCAGCAGATTCGTAAGTGTGGGGTTTACAGATGCCTTTAAGCCACGTATAGATCTCCCCTCAGCAATACAGGACAGCGTAGAGGGAAAGGGCATTAAGGCACTTTGCATAAGGCAGGTTTGTTACTCCTTGTATTCCTTTTTAGGGAACCTCTGAGGTCACTCTAGTTGCTGCATATGCCTGGTCAGGTACATTCTGAAGAGAGCATTCTTCTCTATGATTGGTCTAATTAAGGTGGGATAATGACTTTATTGAACCTAGATGCCATGTCTTTACTTATAAGTTGTGCAACATAAAAGGATTTCCTTGCCACTGTAGCCATGTGGTGCTCAAAGGTAAGACTACTGTCTACATCCATACCCAGATCCCTTACCACTGAGATGGGTTGACTCTTAGAGGCATATTATCAACATGGCAATTAACTAGGATAGTTGACTTAACAAAGAGTACAATTATGCATTTCTTACCATTGAGTTTAAGACCATGGCTTTGGCACCATTTGTTAGTCAGAGATAGGCCTTTTTGAAGAATGCTAGTGTCTCCAGGGGAGTTGATGATTCCCCCAGCTTGCAATCATCTGCAGACTTAGTCAGCCATAAACCTTCAGTGTTAGCTTCCACTTCAGAGAAATAGGTGCTAAAAGGGAGCAGGCCCAGTACCAAGCCCTAGGTACTTCGCTAGTGACTGGCCTCTTTGTAGAGGTGGCCTGACCTATTTCACCTTCCTGGATCCTATTAGTGAGCCAGCTGGCTATCCAGTGGGTGACAAAAGGCTTTATACACCTAATTTATCGAGCTTATCTATAATGCCCTAGTAGGGTATTGTATCAAAATCATTGGTCAGGTTGAGGTAAGCTGTGTGCACAATCTTGCCCTCATCCATCTCAAAGAAGTCAACCAGATTTTATAGGCATGACCTTTCCTTAACAAAGGCAAACTGTGATTGGTCCAGTATTTGCATGTTACCTATGTCCTCATTCATCATGTCTATAATGATTCTTTCCATGGCCTTACATAGGAGGCTGGTCAAACTTATGAGTGTGTAGTTATCCAGATCGGTGGTTGAACTTCCATTGTACTGGGGAATGATTGTAGCCATCTTCCATTTCTTGAGCACAAAACCTGACTGCAGGCTCCAGCTGAAAAGTGAGGGACTCTAGTACATTTAGATAGGTAGTATGAGTTTCCTGGGACATGGAGGGGAAACCTACAGGTTGCAAGGATATGGTGAGTTGCACATGTATGAGTTCCAGTGTGTCATACACTTTAACTAGTCTGGATGTGAGGTTGTTTTTAATACAGACTGAGACTCCTCCACCTTTAGTTCCCTCCTGTGCAGTAGCTGGTCTTCAGGTGTGAAAGGCATTATGACCTTACACTGCCGCTGTTCTCTCTGTGACTTTAAAGCATGTCTCTGTTACTACACAGATGTCTACACTCTCCAGGGTGAGGGCAGCTTGCAGGGAGTGGAGTTTCTTGTTAAAACTTCTAGCATTGAGCAGTACCACCTTCAGATATTCCTTCTTAGGTTCAGTTAAGGTTTATCAGTTTGGCATAGCCTAAAAAGGCACTATGAGGTGGAAAACGTCTTTGCCAATACCAGAAAGCCTAGAGGAGATAAATTCAGACTATCCCTGTTAAAGTAGTATGGTCTGTCATCCATGTCCTCTCAGGCGGTCAAATATCGTACCTACTTGGACTGACACCAGAAGCTAAGCTATTTGTTAAAATCATGGTAAATTATACCTCTGCACATCTACAGGCATTGCATCTTCTACAGTTGAAGTGTCACACACGCCAGCATACACCCAGCCACACAAACACACACACACACTGTTATAGTTGGCATGATTGTTGACTACTGTCATGTGACCCTGTGTTTTGCTTGTACAACATGCTACAGTTTAGTGTTTGCATGTTAAAGAACACTATTCAACCTACTTCTTTTCTCCACTATGTTTCAG
This sequence comes from Protopterus annectens, assembly GCF_019279795.1. Taxonomy (NCBI): domain Eukaryota; kingdom Metazoa; phylum Chordata; order Ceratodontiformes; family Protopteridae; genus Protopterus; species Protopterus annectens. Next base: position 1,563,330,933 of record NC_056745.1, on the reverse strand, counting down.
TGCTGTTTTCCCCCTTCTCTGTTAGATCTGTATATGTCCTGGTGTCTTCCCTCTATGAGTGCATTATACTGCAAATATGAACTCTTTCTGAAGTGTTTTTTTCTTTGTTTTGACTGCAGTATGTTATATATGCATCGATATCAAAACATTATCATGTGCGTACGCTAGCTGTGTTATGGGCATATGAAAGTCAGAATGGTTTAGCAGCTTTGGTCCTGCAAGAAAGCAGGCCAGTTGCCTATGGCAGATGAACATTTACAGATGTAAAAAGGAATGCTCAGCTAGAAAAGGTATCATTAGCAATTGTATATGGATTTGAGAAATTACATGACCGCATCTATGGTAAAAATATTCATGGGGAAACAGACCATAAACCCATGAAAAAAAATATTCAGAAAGTCTTTGTACAAGGTAGTGCTGAAACTGCAGAGGATGTTACTTAATCTACAGAGGTAAGGTCTAAGAAGGGAATTCAGACTAAACCAGGAACTATGCATAGCAGGCATACAGAGTAAAGTATGGTCTAAGAAGTGAATTTGCAAATATATGAAGTAAAGTATGGTCTAAGAAGGGAATTCAGTCTAAACAAGGTACTATACATAGCAGGTATATGGAGTAAAGTATGGTCTAAGAAGGGAATTCAGACTAAACAAGGTGCTAAACATAGCAGATATACGGAGTAGAGCACTTTGGTGTGAAAAGTTTAAAGAGAAGCCAGAAGAAGAACTAGAAATTGTTTGAGTAATAATCAATTATCAATGACTGAAAAAATGCATTTATTTATTTATTTATATTACGTAACTGGTGTAGAACACTGACCCACATGGACTTTTTTCAGACTCAGTCCGGCAACACTGTCTGGTTAAGCGCCTTGCTCAGAGATATACAGGCAAATGGAGGTTGACAGAATCAAACCTTGGGCCATAGGGAGTAGCTCATTAACAGCTCATAGCCTTAATTATGTGTGCTGTTAGCTAGAAAATAATTCCAGAGGTGTCCTGACAATGATTTTGATATGCAGATCCCAAATGAGTGACTGGTCTGAGCAAACATTATATGGACAGAAATTAAGTTGTATATTATTTCAGGGAAGACATAAATTGTGTCAAAGACTTGAAGTTAAAACCTTACAAGTTAACAGTCCTCAGCTAAGTGAGAATCCAAATGTTTGTCAGGAAACATGAACAACATCTGGGCATAGTAATGTGCACATAAAAAAGAGATATAATGTATATTCAGGTATAATATACAGTGCAGAGCTGTACATCCGCAATACATACCAGGGCAGTGATGTGGGAATAGATATTAAATGAAATACTGCATGATCATCCTCATATGGAAGAGTATCTTCGTCCGTGGAGTTCAGTATGTGCTAACGTATTCCATTTCAAACAAACCATGAATCTCAGATGTGTGGACTATTATTTCAAGTTTCTTAAAATAATCAATCGGCAGATACAACAACTGTAAGTGAGATAAGCACACTGAAATCTATATTCAAGACAGAGGATACCTGATATCAGCATATTGAGCAATAGTCCATAATACAAAAGTCAAGAATTTTGAATATTTGTACGAGTGGGAAATCAAACGTATAATGCCCACTCCACATTATATGTAGCCAAATAGGAAAGTGTAAAGAATTATCCAAACAGAGGAAAATCACATAACAAAGAGCAGATGTAACAGCTATCAGGATTATAATTTCACAGTTTTAGAGTATAAAATTACTGATCTGCAGGAACTCAATCTCTCTTTAGCTGATTTATTAATGGTCCTCTTCAAAAGGAACCTTGACGATTGGATGGGAGAAAGGAAATTCACCCTGGGGATCATGTCAGTCGCCCTGCTAGACAGGGGTCCAGGGAAGTAAATAGTATGGGAAGAAATAGCCAGAAAATTGTTATGGCTAGGCTTGTATAGGCCCTAGGGCTGATAGCCTAGTACCAACCTATGAACCTATTACACACTTGACCTACAGTGGATATAAAAAGTTTACACACCCCTGTTAAAATGCCAGGTTTTTGTGATATAAAAAAATGAGACCACAATAAATCATTTCAAAACTTTTCCCACCTTTAATGTGACATATAACCTGTACAATTCAATTGAAAAACAAACAAATCATTTAGGGGAAAAATATAAAAAATAAAAAGCATACAATAAGCTGGTTGCATAAGTATGCACACCCTTAAACTAACAATTTCTTGGAGCACTTTTTGATTTAATTACAGTATTCAGTTTTCTTGGGTAGGAGTCTATCAGCATGGCACATCTTAACTTGGTAATATTTGCCCACTCTTCCTTGCAAAAGTGCTCCAAATCTGTCAGATTGCAAGGCATCTCTTGTTCACAGCCCTCTTCAGGTCACCCCACAGATTTTCTATTGGATTTAGGTCTGGGATCTGGCTGGGCCATTCCAAAACTATAATTTTCTTCTGGTGAAGCCATTCTTTTGTTGATATGGATGTATGCTTGGGGTCATTGTCATGTTAAAAGGTGAAATTCCTCTTCAGTTTTCTAGCAGATGCCTGAAGGTTTATGAGCCAAAAGTGACTGGTACTTGGAGCTGTTCATAATTCCCTCCACCTTGACTAAATTCCCAGTTCCAGCTGAAGAAAAGCAACCCCGAAGCATGATACTGCCACCACCATGCTTCACCGTGGGGATGGTGATCTTCTGGTGATGCAAAGTGTTGTTTTTGCACCAAATGTACCTTTTATAATTGTGGACAAAAAGTTCAACCTTGGTCTCATCAGACCATAACACATTTTTGCACATGTTTCTGGGAGACTTGATGTATTGTTTTGCAAATTTTAGCCAGGCCTGGATATTTTTCTGTGGAAGAAAAGGCTTCCATCTTGCAACCCTACCCCATAGCCCAGACATATGGAGAATACAGGAGATTGTTGTCACATGTAATACACAACCAGTACTTGCCAGAAATTCCTGCAGCTCCTTCAGTGTTGCTGTATGTCTCTTGGCAGCCACCCCTGATGGTTTTCATCTTGTCTTTTCATCAATTTTGGAGGGACATCCAGTTCTTTGCAATGTCACTGTTGTCCCATATTTCTCCACTTTTTGATAACTGTCTTCAACAATGATATCCCTTTGATGCTTTGCAAGTTCTTTGTGAACCATGACTTTTGTTGTAGCAGGCAACTGAGTGCATGTCAGGAAAATCCTACTAGGACAGCTGAACTTTATTTGGGGTTGATCAGAGTCTCTTTAATTGATAGCAGGTGTGTACCGAAGAAGACTGAATGCTGTAATTAAATGAAAAGGTGTTTCAACAAAGTATTAGTTTAAGGGTGTGAACACGTATGCAACCAGCTTATTGTATGTTTTTTATTTTTTATATTTTTTCCCCTAACAGATTTGTTTGTTTTTCAATTGAATTGTACAGTTCTTAGGTCACATTAAAGGTGGGAAAAGTTTTGAAATTTTTTATTGTGGTCTCATTTTTTTATATCACAAAAATCTGGCATTTTAACAGGGGTGTGTACACTTTTTATATCCACTGTATGCTATTTGTGCCTGAAAATCAGTACCAAGTAAAGGAAATGCTGAAGAGAACACAGCAGAGGCAGAAATACTATTCTGATGAGTACCACAATTTTAGAACTGATAGGAGAGCAGGTAAGGTGTCTATGTATGTAACCAGTAAGTATAATTCTGTCACAAACGTTAATGATATAGTCTCCAAAGTTCTCATAATGAGCATTGTAATCACTGGAACTAACATGGATATAGTAATATTTTACTGGTCTCCTAGTATTTCAAAGGAGAGGGATGAGCAACTTTTAAATCTTATTAGGAAGAGTTTTTCGGATAAGGTGGATTTAATTGCCGGGGACCTAAATGTTCCTAATGTAGATTGGATAGCACCTGCTACATCATCAAAGGCATTAAACTGATAACCAAAAGTTTGACAAATGGTTACACTCAAACAGTGAATGAGGTAACTAGAGGAACTAACTTATTGGATGTTGTTTAGTCTCTAAGAGATTAAATCTGGATGACTGTAACATAGGTCCTGAGTTGGAAAGCTCTGACTACTTACACGTAAGCTTTAAGGTTGTTTACAAATGTCTTAAGTTGGTTAAGCACTATCAAATAGCAAAAAAAATGTATCAACTGGATTTTGAAGGAAGCTATTGAAACTTGGAACAGGTACGCTAGCTTTGAAAATAAAGATATAAGTGAGAACTGGAATGTTTTTTACAACCTTGTTAATAATTTAATAGACTGTCATGTTTCTGTTGGAGTGAATACACCTTGTAAGTGCGATAGACATCCCTGGGAGTTTGAAGGTCTCTAAGCTAAGAAGGAAAAAGATACGTTTGTAGAAAATATATAAAAAATTCCCTTCAGTTTCAAATAGAAACCATTACAATAAATTCAGAAAAATGGACCTCTTGACTATTAAATGAGAAAGATCTAATTATGAGGTATATTTAACAATTAATCTGAAAAATAATAAAATTCTATTTTGAAGCAAGCCTTATCTAAAATAAATCAAAATTCAACAGGAAGACCTCCTGATGGTCTTCATGGATATTTCTTAAAAGGAATATCTAAAAAGTTGGATTCCATGTTTAACTTATTTGTTCCAAAAAAAAAATCATGCAATGAAGCATTTATTCCTAAACTGTATAGGGAAGCTATAATAGTTCATATTTTGAAAAGTAAACCAGGTTATATGATTGAGAGCTATCAACCTATTAGTTTGACTTGCATACTGAATGCTTTGAGATGATACTGTGGCTTTCCTGTAAGCAAGTTCTGGACTTTAGCTCCAATATATATCAACATGGATTCCTTTCAGGGAGATCATGTGTTACTAATTTGATAAGTTTTTATTATCAGATTGTTAACTCATTAGATAATTCACTAGCCACTGATGCTGTGTTGTTTTGATTTGGCTAAGGCTATAGTCTCCATCCCTCATGAAACAGTTATAAGGACTTTAATGAGAACTGATAACTCTAGTTATGTAGTTAAATGGGTATCCAAATGGCTAATGGTTAGAACCTACAGAGTAAGAATAAAAACTCCTACTCCAAGTGTAGATTAATGACCAGGAGACTGTGTCAGGGCTCAGTCTTGGAACCACTATTACTTGGTCTAGTGATGCCAGAATGTCCAAAATCTAACTCTGTATGGTTAAGTATTGTTATCTGTTGCAATCGTACTTGGGTAACCTATATGAATAGATAGCAGCCAAAGGTATGAGATTTAACAACAGAAAATGTACTATTTTACATTTTAGGCATAGTAATAATCAATATCCTTACACCTTGGACAATGAGATTTTGTTTCTTCTGAGGTAATGAGAAATCTAGGTATTGTGGTAGATATGAATATTAACTTTGAAGTTAATGTGACAATAATTATTAGAAAATATTATGGTCTTATATGGAATGTCTTCTGATGTTAGTCAGGTGTTACTAAAGATCTAGTTAAGAAGTATAAAACATATTACGGAATATCGGGAGCCTTCATTTGCATTAAATGTTTCGTAACTGAAGAAGCTGGAACATATTCAGAAAACCTTTACCACACAGACAAATGGCTGTCATAACTTATCCAATAAAGAAGACTGACATATATGTATTTATATTGTTTGGCTTACTGGTTACTAAGAAGTGACATTATTATAATAAATAGATGCCTTAAGGACAAATTATTGGCTGCCATTTTAGATACTGACATTATTTGGTATTGGTGCAAAGAATACAAATTCAAAGTTAGAGATCCCTCTTTCATATTAGGCAAGGAAGGGTGTGGAATTCATTACCTAGACATTAAGATTAACAAATGATTTATCAATATTTAAATGGGCATCAGATAACTAGTTTTCTAAAACTCTATATTTTCCCATAATGTCTATTAGGCAAACTATAAATGGAGTTCCAAAGGAGGAAAAGGTGCCAATATTCAACACAAAATTAAAAACAAAAACAAAAAAGCTATAAATGGGCCAATGTAGGCCATAAGTTTGTTAGTTTATTCATTGAACCTATGTTATTTATGCTTGAAAATTGGTACCAAGTAAAGGAAATGCTGAAGAGAAGACAAAAGAGACAGAAATACTATTCTGATGGGGACCGCCTGAGAATACCAGACTTACAAGCTGTAGATACCATAACAATATAAAAGCCATAGGAAACCTTGTATCCCAAAGCTGAAGTAGTTGAGAAGAAGATGAGTCAAAATCCTAAGCTGTCTGAGGGGAAGATATAAAACTGGATAAGAAGAATCACAAATGTACAAAACAAATATGTCAAAGCTCAAGGAAGGCAAGCAACCTAAAATGTCGCAACCAGTACCATCACCAGATAGACAATGAGCACTGTGATAGACGCGCTGCAAACAGAGACTTCTCAACTTGTCTTTCCTAGAAAAGCTACAGTGCCGAAAGGGCTGTCATAAAGGAATATTACACATCTAGACTTAATAGAAAATAGTCCTATCAAATATTCTAAATATAGAAGATCACTGACGAAATCAGACAGATATATAAATAGTTGGAAATTTGGACATGATTCTAAGGTCTGAAAAGTTGCACTTACAGAAAGAAATATGATTATGATGAAAATTTTACTGATGTAAAAAGCCAATGACATGCTTAATGTAAAGGTTAATTTACAATGATACATGCTAGCTCTTATACACGTGCACGCACACACACATACACACACACACACACACACACGCGCGCACGCACACACACACACACACACACACACACACACACACACACACACACACTCTATAATACATAAACTAAAAAAGGGGAATGCATATCATGTGGTACATCATCTAGACAGTTCTCGCTATTTAAAGATGTCAGTGGAGACTGGAAGCTCATCCTCTGTATCGCTGTTGTTCACTGATCATCCTAAAAAACACCCATACATCACAACCACTGACTTTGCTGCAGTTGGTTAATTGTACTATTTTCAGCCAGTTTAATCAGATTAGGGCCACATTGCCTACTTTTCACAAAATACTTTTGCATGGGCTGAATTAGTTATCTGATGCAGTTCTCTAATTTGTGAGCCATGACTTCCATGTAAAGTTTTTTATAGGGTGGTAGCTCACAAGGATGTAGCTTTACTTCCTTGACAAAGAACATGATGCAAGTTCATGTAATCATGTAGGGAAATATATGCTTCATCTAACATATGGGAAATCAAATGCAGTTCAAACTAAAGGCCTTTTGTAGAAGTCAGAGGTAATACCACCAGGTCCTGGTGCCTTCCAGGTAGCTTCATCCAAGATTGTGCCTGATCTCAGTCAGGATAATTAGCTTTCCTAATACAGCTTGTACATAATCCAATATCTGATGTAAGGTGGCAAATACCAAAAAGTCCTATAACTGTATTGGATCTGTTCGCATGGGTCTGAAAAATAACTCAATCATACTCTGTCATAACAATTTTGCACTCTGTGATCAAAGTGGGTTTCCCAGAAAGATGTTTAATACCTGGAATAACTTTATTTCTTTTTGCTAGCTAAGAGTCTATTTGTCAGCAACTCTAGAGATTATGTCTCTTGACTCGACATAATATCTGAATCCTCTCCCATCTATGATGAATCCCTGAAAATCTAGGTGTATTTATTGTTTGTTGACCAGGTAAGCCCCATTAGGCTAATGGCCTCTTTTCAGTGGTGACCCAAAGGCATTATTTATATTACTATGGGAAATTTTAGCCAGGGCATCGGGGAATTTCCCTTACCCTTTTCACTAGGTGCCATGGGATCTTTTACATCTACCTAAGCTACCACCAACACAAGCAGATGGAATATCAGTTAAACATCTCAAAGGATGACATACTCAGGACACCTTCCTAATGCTGGACTGGAGTGTCAGCAATTCAATCACCTGCAGTGGGAATAAAACCTATAGCCTACTAGTTTTCCAGGACCAAAGGTAAATGTGCTATCTGTTTTACCACCGACACTACCATTTAGTTCTTACTTCTCAAGATTACTTTCCACCAAAGCTCTGAGCCCCTACAGCCTTTGCATTTATATTCTTTCTCTAGGTCCACAGTTTCCTGTTCCCACTCTAAACTCTGAGTATGTTAGCCTTCCCTATCCTTCTTCAGGGCTTTAACAAGTCTCCTTATTTTCATCCAGAACACTTCTCAATGTGCAGCTATGAAAACTCCCGGCTCATCCTCTTCAGCCTAAAAGCCCTTAACATCTGCCACTTTATCTATTTCTTGGCAAATTTTAAAAGGAAAGGATCATATCTCCAAGGAGGTGATAGTATTATGCATCATATTTTGACAATTCCATAAGGACAAGATTATGACTGGAGAGGGGATTAGAAGAAATGTCTACATTCAAGGACCGCACTGAATAAATAGTAGTCCAGATGGCTGATTTCCCTTTGTTTATCCTTAATAAGTGAGACAGTATTTTTGAACTGCCAAACACTCCACACAGTGATTACCCTTCTGTAAATTCATTCATCATGAGATCCAGATTAACATTCAGTTCTCCTCTTATCTTTAGGAAGACATCCATTCTCATCCATGTATTAACTCTATAAGATAAGGCTTTAAGGTCAACAAAGATGAGAATGAAGAGCTTGAAGCTGATTGGAGCAAAAGCACAAGCTTTCAAGGAACCAATCAGGACTCTAGCATCTCAGGAAGGAGAGGAATATGAGGAGTCAAAGAAGAATGGTAGTGTCTCAAACAACACACATGAAGACTATAGAACAGACATGTGGATGAATTGTGTGTGGAAATAAAGTACATAAGGAAAGATGGTGAAATAGAGAAGCCCAGGAGGTTATCAAAAATGAAGTGGGTGACAGAAAGATAAGACCAGCCTAAGAAGGAATACTAATTGTCTAACAAAGGGGCTAAGAGAGCAGTCACAATGGCAGAGAACAGAACATCAGAGAAACTCTATCAGCTTCTGGAAAGTGACTCAGCAGATTGCACAAACACAAAGGGCCCTATTCAGAAAGTTTCTGTGTATTAACATTTTTGTATTCAGAGACAGCTCTAACACAGTGCTTTTGCATGAAAGCTTTCAACTACATAAAGTGATGGGGTCTGCAATAACTCCTTCTCTTTTGCACAAACTTTACTTCCTCTTTTATACCCATTAGCAAAAAAGAAAAAAATAACAGACTCACAAATTTGAGTAAATGACTGGTAAGATAATCAAGAAAAGTTACTTTATTTGCAGATGATATTATTTTGTACTTGGTAAATCCAGAAAATAACATTTCACTGCTGTGAAAATTTTTGAGACAGTTTAGAACCTTTTTTAATATATAAAATACATGAAGAGAAAACAAAAGCTATATTGATAAATATGTACTCACACATGAATTGGTTCAGCAATACCTATATTTATGGGAACAGGATAAAATCAAACTTAGGTATATGGATTAAAAAAAATTCTGTTACGTGGGAAGAAACTAAACAAAAGATATAAAAACTGAAAAGCTGGAAGCTATATAGATAGTAAATAAGATGCAAGTAGTGAAAATGTTTTAGTCCCTTTATTTTTATATATTAACATCTAAAGAAATCTCAATCCCTCCACACCACATGCTCCAGAGACCTCAACCTCATTACTACAATCAACAGAACGTACTGGAGGGACAGGTTCATAATCCAGAGACTGCCCATGCTATGGAATAGACTTCCCATACATGTCATGCAGAGCACCTCGCTGACCCTCTTCAAGAGAAATCTTGATGAGTGGATGGAAAATAGAAAATTCACCCTGGGGATAACTCCAGTGGCTCTACTCGACAGAGGCACTGGGAACTAAGGTCGGGTGGCACGATGCCAGGGTAATCCTATGGCTAGGCTTGTAAAGACCCGATGCCATTAGCCTAGTACATACTTACGAACCTATGAAACTATTAGGTCATGAATAATTTTATCAACCAATAGAGAAGATATGGACAATAGTCAATAGAGGGATGTAGGAACTTATTTGTGAGGGGAAAGTGGGCAAGAGTTAAGTGGGATAAGCTGATTCTTGCCATAGAACAAAGTGATTTAGAATTACCTGATTTAAAGTGATATTTCAGATAATAATCCGTGTCCATGATAACTATGGCCCCACCCTTGTCAACCTGGGTAATGACAATATTTTTGTTGTCCCTAAGTTGTTGCAATGCCTGTTGTTCATTAAGAGATAGATTGTGTTTCAAGGGAGTAAACTGATCTAACTTAAAGTGTATATCCCTGAGTACTGCTTGTTGAAAGACAGCTACATTGCGATTCATAGGTGGTACAAAGTTGGATTTATGAAATTTGAATTCATTAGATCTTTGAGAGATAGATCTAGACCCAAAGAAAAGTTTGAGGTTAATCCTGTGGCAAAAGTCATTAATATCATTAACTATGTTCAATTCATCAACAAAAAACCCAGGAACAAAGTTCAAACCTTTATTCAAAAGTTTCTTTTTGTCCTCTGTTAAAACAGTTTGAGTAATGTTCAAAATGTTACCATCTATTGTCTCATAAATGTTTGTAGAAGACCCTCGATTGTATCTATCTTTGTACCCCATTATATGAAGATGCCTATTGACCCCACTCCGAATTTCAAGCGGGAAATTAATGATTTTTTGGATCTGGCTGTCTCAGAGGGTATCATATCAGATAAGGTGAAGACACACCTTATGGTCCAAGATCCACAGAAACAAACATTATATATTTTGCCCAAGATACATAAATGCCTTAACAAACCTCCTGGAAGACCAATTGTATCTGGCATGGGTTCTTTGACTGAACCACTATCTGAGTTCCTTACATTATATCTCAAACCACTACTTGGCCTAATTTGTGCCAGAATACAGGATAATACACAATTTTACACATAATTTCTGACAGCCAACTGGAACCTGACTGGCTACTCTGCACCCTTGATGTCAAGGCCTTATACACCAATATACCACACTGGGCTGGATTGGAAGCCCTCAATTTTTGGTTAGACAAAGCCCAACTATATCCGTCAGCCTTTAACACACTTTTGGTCTGCATGGCTGAGCAGGTTCTTAATAAAAATGTTTTCCATTTTCAGGGAGAATGTTACTGGCAGCTCAAAGGCACTGCTATGGGAGCATCTTTTGCTCCTATATATGCAGACTTGTTTATGGGATACATTGAGGAACATCTCATTTATGACTCCACACACAATCTATATCTTGAGGAACTTGACATTTGGCGTAGGTATTTGGACGATTGTTGGTTGGTTTGGTGTTCGGATGAGGAATATTTGGCCGAATTTGTATTATATCTCAACCAGAACAAATGGGGTATTGAATTTACATTAACTTGTGACAGGTCTGAGATCAATTTTTTGGATGTTACTATAACTCGAAATCCAGACAACACTTTACAAAGCAAACCATTTCGCAAATATCCCCAGTATAATAACTTACTACATGCAATGAGTATGCACCCCAATCACAATATCTGAAACATACCCAAATCTCAATTCCTCAGGATTCGCAGAATTTGTTCCTCAGAAAACGACTATGAAAAATCCCAACAGGATCTGGTTAACAGATTCAGAGCTAGGAGTTACAATGAGCTGGACATCCAGGGTGCCCAACAAGTTGCTACCAACTCAAGTAGAACCTCACTTCTTACATATCGTGAAAAAGCTCATACTGAACAGGATGAATCTATTCGGTTCATCATAACATTTGGATGAAACATCAACTTAATCAGGAATGCTATGTCCAAACATTGGAACATTCTTACTGCTAATGATGAACTTACACCTCTTATTGGTGATGTATGTAAGTATGGATATAGAAGAGGCAGGACACTTGGGTCATTATTTTCACATTTTAAAAGGGTAAGCTCGGCTGGAGCTATACACCACCAATTAACCATGATAGGTGACAAACTATGGGGTACCTACAACTGTGGTCATTGCTCATCATGTCCATTCATTTTCACATCCAAACAGTTCACCAGCAAAAACACTGACAGGATTTTTGACATGAAATTTTTTGGCAATTGTAATAGTGATCGGGTGGTGTATCTTGCGACATGTACGCGTGGTTCATTTTATGTTGGACAAACATCACGACCACTTCGTTTACGTATGTCTGAGCATCGTAGTGACATACAAACCAAGAGAGACCAATGCTCTATATAGACATTGTTTACACCACAACTCGGCCAGATTCCAGTTCACTATTATTGACAGAATTCTTGGTGACAGATCCAACAAGCAAGGATGGCACTCAATCCTTACTAAATAAGAGAAGTATTGGATCATTAAACTGGGTGTTTGTTTTGACCCGGTTTGAATGACCATTTATAATATTATGTGCTTTATTTTTATTTTTTATTTTTATTTGTTACATTATATATTAATAATGTAGTTTTATTGCATAATTTTTCATTCTCTTTACATTCTCTACACAGGAAACAATTTGAATGTTGGGAAGATCACTTTGGGAAGAATCCTATTGGATGGTTCATGTTATATATATATATATATATATATATATATATATATATATATATATGTGTGTGTTTATTTATTTATTTAGTTACATTTGTTGACTGGGAGTGTCCGACTGGACGTAGGTCCATTTTCAGCGGAGGCCCGGGGAGAAAAGCTCCACAGTTAAAATAAACAGACAGTAGTTACATTGGATTACATAGTGATTAACAATTTACATAGCAATTACTTACAACATATTTACAGATGAAGAACATAGTACATCAGTAGACAACTAGAATCTTTATCTGTGAAGTACATAATAGACATTAACAAATGTTACAATAAGAAGTTCCTGCTGTATAATAAGTACTAGGCTTATGATCATCTGAGCTTGCTATAATCAACGTAGTTAGTGGAGTGGAAAGAAAGGTAGTGGCTGGATGGGGAGGGTGATATTAGAGTGGGAGTTGCAAGGGCATAGCCAGCATGTTTTTAGGTGTGCTTTTAGTAAAGTTTTGAAGTGGGTGCATGATGGTATGGAGGTAATTGTGGGTGGGAGTGAGTTCCATAATTTGGCTATGGTGCAAGAGAATAGTGCTTCACCAGCAGAGTTATTGGCTTTAGTGATCTGCAAGTGATTTTTGTTGCTGGATCTTAGTGGTTTGGTGGTGCAATAGGGTTGGAGTAGATTCTGAAGGGATGGGACATTTAGTGGATGGTTTACTAGTTTGTGGGCAAGTGAGAGTTAATATTTGTGTGTTACTTCACAGTTGTTATTACTATCATTCCCACTGAGGAAAGCCTGTTGGTTGAAACCGGTTTGCGATGTTTATTATACCTTAATAAAATACTTATGCATTTAATTTATTAGCCTCATTTGATGCTTTTCATTGTATTTGGTGCTGGCGATTTTTGTCTACTCTTGCATTAGGTCAAAACTCTCAAGTGGTTGACATCTGTTTAATTGACCACATTTGGTCGACATATGCAGATAGGTGACAGAATGCAAGATCGACAATCCCTGATTACCTGGGGACTGTGTGGTCCGACAATCCCTGATTACCTGGGGACTGTGTGGTCTCAGGGTTAGTATATATATATATATATATATATATATATATATATATATATATATATATATATATATATAAAACTAGCAAGGGGGACACAGACACCCCCACATGAAGAGTGCAGGGGGCTTGCCATCTACAAAAAGGTATATATTTTTTTTGTTTTGTTGTGGACAGTCATATGTGCTGTGGTTCTTTTTCAGTGCTTAATGGTAGTGTGTTTAAATTTGTTTTTTCAACCTTCTGTAGTAATCTTTTAACCAATGACTTTTGGGTTTTGTCGATGACAGGAAGTATTCCCATAGCTATATATATATATATATATATATATATATATATATATATATATATATATATATATATATATACAGATATATATAATAGTAATTTAGCAAAATGTACAATGATTGCAACACAGACAATATAAAAGCAATTGCACACACACAACCTATTGACCACAGACATATATGCCCCAAACATTACACATTCAATCTAGTCTCTCACTCCCTCGCACCACACACGCACACACACACACACACACACACATACACACATGCGTGCGCGCACACTCCCTGTTATAACCACAGACCATACATATACTGCCACAGCATACAAACACAGTCAAACACAGAAATATCACTACCAGCTTTTTCTGGAAGGGAAAAGTCCCCTTGTGCTCCTGCACCCCTGCAACTTTAAATACACTAACTCTGACATCATACTACTGCAGGGAATAGACATATTCCCAATCAAAGCTGTACTGGGATGTTGCACAGTACAAAACAGCAGCTTTCAGTTGACTGTGCATCAGTTTCAGTATCGTGTGAATTCCATGGATCATAACACAGCTGAAAACATATGATCGCTGTGCATTACAGCCATTGAATGTAATATATATATATATATATATATAGACACACACACACACACACACATATATATATATATAATATATATATATATATATATATATATATATATATATATATATATATATATAATATATATATATATATATATATATATATATATATAGATAGATAGATAGATATATAGATGGCTATAGACATATATAGATAGATAGATACATGTATATACATTAGTTCTTAAATTTGTTTACTTGATATGGTGAGTTCATTTTTGTACCTGACTTCTAATATTATTGGGATGTGGACTTCAATGGTCCTATATAAAAGGAAGAGTCTTGTAGAACAGGTAAGAAATGAACTCCTGATCACTGGAAGAAGAGCAAAATAGTTGCTGAGGTTAATCTACAGGATGTATATAAGAACTTCAGGCAGTCAGCTGCCTGTACTTATATAAGTGGTGGGTGAAGGCTGAAAACAGGTTGTGTGATCATTTATGTAGATGTCTATATTACTTGTATTTCTACAGAATGGGTGTGGCTGTCAAATCAAATAATGCCATCTGATTCTGAGGTGTTTAACATTTCCTTATGTATTTTAAAGCCAGAAGAACTACTAGTTACAAAAAGGTAGCAAATAGCTATCCTTATGAGTTATACAAATTTAGGTAACAATTCTTGACTTTAGTATAACAGTATGCATCCACCTTAAAAATGGTTAAAGGCCAGTTTACTAGGTCATACAATTAACTACTGACCAAAATAAAAGAGATTCCTAATGAGGAGATATCACACAGAAATAGTGGATGAAAAGATAAATTATTTCAGGGCTGAGTATTTAGAGATGGTATCAGATGTTCCAAATGCAAAGAAGCTTCAAGAAAACAGATTACTGTGATCTGAGCACAGGCCATTCAGCTGTCCCTGCTTTGAGGGATGTTTCTATTTTCAGTCCTGATTTTGGATGTCTCTATTTTTGGATGTTTGTCCTCAGTTTTAGGTTTGATTTACCTCTTCACACACTTTACTGAATCCCTCATCACGTGTTTTTTGCAGCTGTCTTATACATAGAAAACCAGATTACATGAAAAACATGCTAGTGGCACCAATAATTAAAAAAAGAGAACACATATCTTACATCTGCCTCTTTGTGAAGCACAAATAAATGACCTTGTGTGGTAAAATTTTGCAATACATTTCATTAAAGTTGACAGATTTTACACTGTCTCTGATAATGTGCTTATATTTTCTATCATTTTTGTCACTCTATGTTTTTTAAACATGTTCATGAGCCGCATCCCACATTCCCACTGAAAATGGGAAGAGTTATGTATTATTTGGTATTCAAATGTTATGCTAATTAGATGCCCAGATTTTTATATGGATGTTCCTATTTTTCAAGAGAATTTGTTCCTGTTTTCAGTGACTGCAGGTTGGGAGGTGTACTTGGGCACATATGCAGGAAGATGAATTGTTGAGGAAGATTTGGGAAAGATAGGAAGAAGGCAAAAGAAAATGAGGGCATCCAGCCAAGAGATGGACGGATTGTGTGAGAGAAGACTTGTGACAGTCATTCATGATTGTCAGAGAAGGTAGGAATGTTGCACTACATCAAGAGAGGTGGTAACAGTCATATATATATATATATATATATATATATATATATATATATATATATATATATATATATATATATATAAAATGTTAGGATTCCTGAGAAGACTGTTTTTCAGGTAAATAGTTGTGGAGTAGACAGAGTCTGACTTAGAAATTATGGCAGACTGTAATGAGCAGGTTAATGGATTAAGGAGGTATATGTGACAAAAGCTGATATGAATATAGGAGTGTAAGGTACAGTTATATTTCTAGTTGGATGAAAGGAGAAGTCTTAATTTGTGAAGGAAAGCCTTTCGACTGCTTATGGATTGGAAGCAGGAAGTCACGTCCAAAGTTTGGCTATGTGTTCCAAGAATACTAACTTTATATAGTCACTATAAGATTTGTGTATTTGTACTAGTTTAGATTACTAAATCCTAGGGGTCTAGGAGGATTGTATGAATTAGATGTGTAGTAGAAGGGGATTTGTTTAGATTGTAAATAATGGGCAGGATTCAGAAAGATCACCAGGCGAACACTGAAACTGTTGTGGCCAAAAGTAGCAGTTTCAGCGATCATGAGAAATGCAGTTCAGAGACATGCCAGCTGCAATAGGGAAGGACCTCATGATTATTATTATGTGGTAATACCACTAGTGCTAATCAGCAGTTTCCTACAGGAATCACATCTGGGGGCCCATGCTTCACATTGGCACAGGCACTCCCCATTCATTCTGCCACATACTTCCACACATTCAAAAACACACACACAAACACACCAGTGCACGCACATGCAAACACACACACACACACACACACACACACACACACACACACACACACACACACACACACACTCAGCTGAGAGCAATCATCCCTCTGCATATACTCACATATGCTGCCACATACACAGACATGCGCACACACCACTAACTGTCTACCAGACTCCCCAGCACTTATCTATAAATCAATCTCACTCATTGAAAGTTATGGGTTGAATGCTAACTTTTGATTGATTAACTCAAAATTAACTTGGCCAGCAGTGGTGATTTATACAACAGAACAATTCTCTGAGTTAGTCTGTTATGTAAATGTTTTTACCACAGGTATTTCTGCAGGGACATGACAATTAACATAGGCTGCTCCCCCAGGATGCTTTATTAGCATATAGTTTGGCCAAGTAGATTGCCCACCAGTCCATGTAGAATCACTACAGAGGGCCTTTCTCTGAACTGGATAGGAGTACCGCCAATAGGAAAACAGCAGTTCTACCACAGGTGGTAGCCCTTTTGAGTGGGTGCAGAATCGTTTATCTGGTCTAACTACTAATGTGCACCTCCACAAGACTCTTCTTTTCATACTTTTTCAAACATTCTCATTTATTTTCTAATTTTTAAAAGTTTATTAGACTCACATTTAATTATTCACACATTTTCCTCAATTAATTCTTTTAACTATATGCTACTAATTTCACTTACTTTGCACACTTCCATAGCTTTTGAGATCAGGTCTACTTTTTTTTGTTCACATTTGGTACTTCATACAAAACTGTGTGGAGCTTTTCTCCCCTGGCTTCCACTGAATATGGGTTTCTGACCCAGTGGACTTTCTCGGTCAACAAATGTCAATAAATAATAAATAAATAAATAAAATTCAGTTTCTGGATCTGTTCATTAGCCTGCACTTGCAAAGAAAAGGTGTTCTAGACTGGCAATAATTATTGATGATACCTTTCACTGATGCTAGTCTATCTTTTGTCTCCTCCAGAAAAGCAAAACAGTTAAATACCCTGAAGTCTTTTCCTCAGTGATATGCAGGAATGCAGCACGCTGTCCATTTTCAGAACTCTTAGCTAAGCCACTATTAGTAAGGGATAATTCATGTTTTTGCATCTAAAGCATCTGATTTTCAAATTAGAGCCCCTGAAGTTAAATTCCTGGCGATTGCACTTGAAGCATTTCCCCAATGTGGCTTATACATCTGCATTTCCAAACCCCAAAACTCTTGAACTCAAATTTGTATTTTTTTCCATTCTTGCAGATATATTCATTAAATTCTACAAATATTTCTCCAATTTCATAGCACTAGATATCTATATTTCTCAGGGTGGTGAGTAAACAGCAAAGAGACACTACAAATGTAATGAATGTCATGAAGAAATGTGTACCACATGAGATGAGATAACAGTAACTACCACATTAACGTTTAAAACAATATACTCTACATGTAACACCCCCATGTCTTCAGATACTGCAACCAAACTCCAATTAGTGGTGGTCTTGGGATAACATAACTATCAGATGGAGCAGGGGTTAGCTGTATCTGGTCAAAAAGAACTTTTCATTATCAAAGAAGAGTCCTTAAGTTTGACAGTTACTACTCAGCTTCTTATTAATGGGTCAGTGAAGAGGTTATTTGTCTGTTGTGGAGTTTTAAAAGAAAAAAATAGTATAAAGTTCACTTTGCTTTATTCTTTTAAGCTATTTTTTCACATATGGGGTGAGACTATTTTAGAAAAAGAGCCTGAGAAAGTACCCAAGACACTACAGAGAATGTTGCCTATATGGTGAGATGGACTGAAGGAACTGTGAGCGTATCTACCCCTAAATGACAAGAGGCCATTTACTTCACAGAGCATAAGCATCATTATTTTGTATGGGATATCATTCACGTGTACTCTGAACTGAGTGGAAATTGGTATATCTTCTCGCTTGGGCTGAGATGGGCACTCAGCTCAAAAGTCTCAGTAACTGTTAGATAAGTTTGCACGGTTGTTTTGAAGAGAAGACATTTCTTTACCTCTTCAAATACCTTATTTAAATGCTTGGGGTTTTTTGTTTTGTTTTGTACAAATTATCTGTATAATGCTCTAGCCTGCTTCTAAGGTGATAGAGTGGCATTCATGTCAATTACAGAAGTAAAACATAATGTGCCTATGGATTTCTCATTCCTTCCATGGGAGGTCATTTTTCTGGGCTGTGTCATGTTATGCAAGTGCCTAAACTTAAGGTTGTCATAGGGACCACATACTTAAAATGGGTTGTTGAAAGGAGATGAAGGCAACAATTGTCACTGCTGCACTCCCAGCAATTATTATGTCCTTGTTATTTGATTGCTTGGCTGCTACGTTATAAAGGCTGCCCTGGGCTTGAAGGTGTGGCGGTTTGCCATTATGAGTTATCACTCCTTTTATATTTTAAACCAACTCTATTTGGATGTGGACAGCAAATCATAAGGAAATTGATGAAAATGTTGGAAGGTGAGTGGAGGTAGGGGTTTTCTGCCCATGTGTTTCCCTGAAGTTGTTTCTTAAAGTGTTATAAATAACAGTGCTGATGCAGTGAGGTAAAGTTGTAGAGTCATCATCATCTTCTTTCGGCTGTTCTCATTAGGGCTCACCACAGCGGATCATCTGTTTCCATTTCTTCCTGTCCTCTGCGTCTTGCTCTGTCACACCAACTGCCTGCATGTTCTCTCTCACCACATCCATAAACCTTATCTTAGGCCTTCCTGTTTTCTTGTTACCCGGTAGCTTCATCCTTAGTATCTTTTTCCAAATATACTCAGCATCCCTCCTCAGCACATGTCCAAACCAACATAATCTTGCCTCTCTGGCTTTGTCTCCAAACCTTCCAACCTGGGCTGACCCTCTAATATACTTATTCCTAATCCTGTCCACCCTCGTCATACCCAGTGCAAATCTTAACATCTTTAACTCTGCCACATCCAGCTCAAACTCCTGCCTTTTTGTCAATGCCACTGTCTCCAACCCATATAACATAGCTGGTCTCACTACCCTCTTGTAGACCTTCCCTTTCACTCTTACTAGTACTCGACTGTCACAAATCACTCCTGACACTCTTCTCCACCCACTCCATCCTGCCTGTACTCTCTTCTTCACCTCTCTTCCACACTCACCATTACTCTGAACTATTGATCCAAAGTATTTAAACTCATCCACCTTCACCACCTCTACTCCTCGCATCCTCACCATTCCTCTATCCTCCCTCTCATTCACACACATATATTATGTCTTAGTCCTGCTGACTTTCATTCCTCTTCTCTCTCTAGAGCATATCTCCATCTCTCCAGGGTCTCCTCCACCTGTTCCCTACTCTAACTACAGATCACAATGTCATCTGCAAACATCATAGTCCATGGGCACTCCTGTCTGATCTCGTCTGTCAACCTGTCCATCACCATTGCAAATAAGAAAGGGCTCAGAGCTGATCCTTGATGTAATCCCACCTCCACCTTAAACGCATCCGTCACTCCCACCGCAGACCTCACCGCTGTCACACTACCCTCGTACATATCCTGTACCACTCTTACATACTTCTCTGACAGTCCCGACTTCCTCATACAATACCACAACTCCTCTCCAGGCACCCTGTCATATGCTTTCTCTAAGTCTACAAAAACACAATGCAACTCCTTCTGACCTTCTCTGTACTTCTCCATCAACACTCTCAGAGCAAACATCACACCTGTAGTGCTCTTTCCTGGCATGAAACCATACTGCTGATCACTAATCATCACCTCCTTTCTTAACCTAGCTTCCACTACTCTTTCCCATAACTTCATGCTGTGATTGATCAATTTAAACCCTCTGTAGTTACTACAGCTCTGCACATCACTCTTATTCTTAAACATCGGTACCATAACACTTTTTCTCCATTCCTCAGGCATCCTCTCACTTTCCAAGATTTCAGTAAACAATCTGGTTAAAAACTCCACTGCCATTTCACCTAAACACCTCCATGCTTCCACAGGTATGTCATCTGGGCCAACAGCCTTTCCATTCTTCATCCACTTCATAGCTATCCTTACTTCCACCTTGCTAATCAATTGCACTTCATGATTCACTATCCCCACGTCATCCAACCTTCTCTCCCTCTCATTCTCTTCATTCATCAACCCCTCAAAGTACTCTTTCCATCTGCTCAACACACTTTCCTTGCTTGTGAGTATGTTTCCCTCAATATCCTTTATCACCTTTACCTGCTGCACATCTTTCCTAGCTCGGTCCCTCTGTCCAGCCAATTGGTTCAGGTCCTTTTCTCCCTCCTTAGTGTCCAACCCTTCATACAACTCTTCATATGCCTTATCCTTGGCCTTCACCACCTCTTTCTTTGCCATGCACCTCATCTCCTTATACTTCTGTCTACTTTCTTCATTTCTCTGACAATCCCACTTCTTCTTTGCCAACCTCTTTCTCTGTATACTCTCCTGTACTTCCTCATTCCACCACCAGGTCTCCTTGTCCTCCTTCCTCTGTCCAGATGTCACACCAAGCACCTTTCTAGCAGTCTCTCTTACTAGCTCTGCTGTAGTTACCCAGCTATTTGGTAACTCTTCACTGCCACCCAGTGCCTGTCTTGAACTCTTCCCTGAACTCCACCTCACAATTACCCTTTTTCAATTCCCACCATTTGATCCTTGGTGTAATCTGAGACAGTGATGGATTTGCTAGGGCTGGTCATTTCCACCAGATAGACAAGTTTTCATCTGAAAGCTTATAGTTATTGCCCTGTTGGTATTATTGGTAACTATGGATCAGCTTAGCTTCTTATAGACAGTTTAATTTAGTTTAGGGGAGACATCATTTTAGTTTCCATAACAGAATGGCACTGCAGCTGCCATTTACATTGATTCCAGAAGTTTCCTTGCATCAGGGCCCAAGTTGATATTTCATCCTATCAGTACTCTCAGTGCATAACAGAAGGAAAGAATAACTAGCAAGGGATGACTGAACAGGCATTGCAACTGGAAGTCTCATTAGTAATGCATATATTCACTTTCCAGCTAATTGTGGCTCATTTGCTCACAGGTGAAAGCTTATCTGTGTGTTCAAGTGAGACAAGACTTAAATAAACAAACTTTGTCTCTGTACATACTTTATCCCAGGTTGTGCTACTTTCTGAGACAGCATATTCTATATATGCTGTCTCAGAAAGTTGCACAATCTGGGATAAAGTATGTACAGAGGCAAAGTTTGTTTTAGTCTTGATCAGAGGTGTCGAGGTGGAATCCCCACATTTGGCATGCAGGAGAGTTGCAAAAATACTCTTTTGTAACATTTGCCGTTTGCAAGTCAGAGCATTTGTGAGTGACTGGCAGTAAGTTAATAGGTTTTGAGTAGACAGTGTTCCTTTTCCTATATTAAACCTTGAGGTGTCCTTCCCACCCAGGTATTTGCAGTGCTATGCTAAGGAGTCTGTTTTGTCTTTTTTTCACAACTGTTTCTGTTTAACAGAGGTAGACAATATGAATACTGATAGGGAAGCATGATGGAAGGGGGGGGGGTCCTGATAATTCTCATCTGCTGGGTGTTAGGATTTATTTATTTAGTTTATTTTATGTTTGTTTACTGGGATAGTCCAAGTGAGTGGTAGACCCATTTTCAGAGGAGGCCCGGGGGGAAAAGCCCCACAAGTTACAGAGATTAATCACAGATGAAATTATTACAAGCATATGTTAGGACAGGATGATAAGAAAAACATATTTAGCTATAATACTAGTTACAATTGTCAAAGGAAAAGAAAAACATATATAGCTATAATAATAACATTTTCAACAAGAAAAATCATAATATTTAGAGGAAACATAACCACAATTGAGAAAAAAATGTAATTTAGCTAAACAGCGTGGGTTTTATATATGAATAGATAAGATTTTGTATTAGGGGTTAAGTGTAGAAGTAGGAGATGAAAGGTTTACCTCGTCGGTTTAAGAATGTTGACAGGAATGCATTCTGGAGAGTAATGTGGAGATGGTGGTCAGCCGGGGTTTAGGCAAGAGCAAAGCCAGAGCAGAGTTGATTATTGTTTTTGCTTTAAGATAAAGTTTGTCTAAGCTTAAATATGCATAGGCATTCAGTTCTAACCACAGAAAGAAAAAATGTAGGGAAAAAAAGCATTACTGCAATACCACATTACCGGCAATATATGAAGCCAGTATAAAAGGCACTGTTCCACACAGAATCATGTTAACAGAGGACTTGAATTTTTAGAGTTTTCCTGGAAAGGGTTTTTGCAAGATATAATGTTGTCCACAACAGCCCCAACCTTCAACACAGAAAAAATGAATGGCTCGCTTCTGTGGGTAACTGTACTGTTATCCTGCAGACAGACACAATATACTGAGTGTTTTGCCAGTGATAATTAAAAACAGCATGAGGGAGTCTTTGCTTCTATTACCATTCCAGGTCTGAGGTCACTAGGTAATGGAATTCTAGCACTTCTTTCTTTTAATAAGGGATTGTCAGATGCATATTTCAGACTGGGGTATTACATGTACTAAAAGCATGTTTAATACTATGGTTGCATGCAGATAAACATTTTCCCTTTATATCTTCATACCTTCTTTCCAGAGACTGACCAAACCAAGTGGGATGTCAGATGGCTCATGGACCTTTAGATTCATATGGGGGTACATATATAGCTTGTTTTTTTTTTTTAACCCTGTAGTCAATCTGATAAAAGTTTGTAAAAGCAAGTTTTGCTGCATTTGTTTGTTTTTCACCCAGTCATAGGAGTAGCTTATTTGGAATAGTTTAATACTAACAGACTGAATATATTTTTTCCTACAAAATTAATGGCATTGGCAACCAAGTAAACTGGTTCCTGCTTACTCCAATCTCTTAAAATATTGAGACCTGATATACATTTTTTACTGGAAACTCAGACAGATCAAGGGGAACACTTGAAACTTAGTAAGTTAAGGCACCAGGTGGTGGTTTTGTCCTGATGAGGACTCTTCTGCAGTTGTGGCTGATTTTGGACATCTGGAGAGATGGAGAGGGCTTGTTAATCAGGTGAATATCCTGCAGAATGGCCTTGCAATAATACTTAAAATATGCTTTAGTTATCCAGGCCCTCCCTCAGGCACATCAAATAAAATGCTTAACAATATTTTGGACTTTGCTTGTGGAGGCATCTTTCGCAACTTTAACATGATTGCACCAAATTTAGGCACTACAGATGTTAATTCTCATTAGATGATACTCCAGGTGAGAAGCAGACATATTTTTATGGGTGATGAGGGCTTTGAGTACCACAGGTTATTAGATATAAAGCAATAAGCCACATTCACACATACATAAGTCAGACATGGTTCCCTATCAAGAAATTATAGAATATACTTGGCAAATGAGTTGGTAGCAGCTTCCTCCGTTTTAGTAAAAATTATCTTTTCACTGCCTGAAATGCATATCTGAAGTGGGTCTTCCCACAGACTGAGCTCTTAAAGTCCTGAAAAGTTCTGGGATTCCATGTTACCTGTGAGGTATATAGCTTTAGT
The DNA here is from genome assembly GCF_019279795.1 of Protopterus annectens. Lineage (NCBI taxonomy): Eukaryota > Metazoa > Chordata > Ceratodontiformes > Protopteridae > Protopterus > Protopterus annectens. The sequence continues at coordinate 1,563,306,649 of NC_056745.1, read as the reverse complement.
GCTAGAATCAAGCTGTAGTGATTTAGATATCTTGTAGTACACCCATTCTAATAGAGAATTTTGGTTGGAAGAAACACCTCAGTGAGGTTATACGGCATCATCAGTGTGACTGTATAATTTTAGCCTCCTGACATGAAAGTGTCAGCACTGAAGAAATATTTGTCATAACTTGGTTTTGAAATACAGAAATATAATTCTCACTGAAAATGATTAAGGTATAACCCTAAAGAAAACTGGAAGTTTTGAACATAGATATTTGATTTACTCCTCAATAGAAGTGGATACGCGGAGAAACTTGAAAAGAAATAGCATGACACATTCCTACATTTCATTGGGGAAGAAGTACTAAAGGTATTTAATATATTATTATTATTACTATTATAGCCGCGGTGGTGCAGCGGTAGCGTTGTTGCCTCACAGCAAGAGGTTCTCCCGTTCGATTCTAGGCTGGAGTGCGGGGAGTGCCTTCTGTGTGGAGTCTGCATGTCCTCCCCGCGGTTGGGTGGCATTCAAAAGACATGCGTAAATGGGCGTGCCTTCATTGAAGGTTGGACGTCGAGCTGGCACCTCAGCGTTTATGAAAATCTACTGCCAATCATTAGCGGACCAGAGTTCCACTGTGGCGACCCCTAACCGGGAAAAGCCGAAAGACAAACAACATCACTAAAAATGAAATTTCAGAATTATTGTGAGCCTACAAAGAATTTACCATTTATTCACCATTTGTTCTTTAAAAGAGCACAGATTCCTATAGAAATTGTAGATGCTTATGTTGCTGAGCTGAAGGCTAGAGCAAAGGACTGTCATGATTTACTTCCAAAAGATAGAATTATTTGTGGTATTACAAATGTCAAACTAAAGGGCTTGCTATTAGAAGAGGCAGGTCTGACTTTATCAGGAGTTATGAATATATGCAGAACAACTGAAATCATTAGTGCTCATTTAAAAAAAAAATAACTGAAGAAATGAGTATGTGTAAATTAAACGGTTATAAGTATACCAAAAATTACTGAATTTTGAATTTAGTCAGCCTGCAGAATCTCTATTAGCATCAGTCTTTTTAGCTCATAGTCCTTGTTTCTATCTCTTTCTGTGATAAAGCAAGTAGTCCAACACTTAATTCAGGTCTGCCCAGACTTTTTCTCTCTTATTCCAGCCTTATTAAAGTAGACCCACAGTGTTCTGTATAACACTTTCTTCTAATCAGGCACACTTCCTACTATTTTAGTAAGGTAGTCACAAGCTACCCTAAAGGAGAACCACATCCACAGACTCAAAAAACATATTTATTTCATCATGGTTTGCTGTTTCCTACATGTTAACACCACTCTGGGACTATTTACAGGTTTTTAAATATTTTTATATGTAATTTCTGAGTTTGACCACATGGAATCTGGCATCTTGAAGTAATTCTGATTGTTTAGTCTACCTCTAGGTATCCCACAATGCAGTGCCTCTCTGTAAAAGTTACATCACACAGGCCTCTTTCTTCCTAAAGCTCCCGTCACTGCATTGATTTTACATGCATACACTGCTGTCTTTCGGTCAGTTAGTTTTAAGTAACATTTCATGCCATTCAATGACTACTTAAAACACAAACAGTGCAAATGCCACAGAACAGACTTTCAAAGTGCTTTTTACTGCTGCTTCTTTTTAGAATGGCTAAATTGCAATCTTTTGTGAAGCCTGAATTGTACTAGTTTGACTCATCTCCCATTCCCCATCACACCTAACTTCCCTAGTTGTCAAGGTGCTCAGGGTAATTTAAGCTGTTACCTGCTGTGATTGACAGCTCACAACAGGAGACTTGACTCATGTACTGTTTCCTTGTTCTAGCCTTTACTTTCTGCATAGGTAGGGGAAAGACCAGGGAGCTATAGTCAGGCACATTGGTGTTCCACTCACCAGGCTAAACAAGGAGAAAGTTACTGTCAGCTGCCTGTCGGGTGCCAGGATCCGCCACATAATGCATGCACTCAGGTCACTCCACAACAAGTGCAAATATGACTCTGTCATTGTCCATGTTGGTGTGAATGACCTGAGATGTACCTCCCTGGACTACATGAAAAGAGACATGGAGGAGATCTCCGATCTTGTAGCCCAGGCAGGTATGACCCTAGCCCTGAATAGCATCCTGCCATCACCCAGAATGATACCACAGTACAAGGACAAAATGATTGACTTAAACAATTGGCTAAGCTTCTGGTGTCATTCTAAAGGGATCCAGTATCTGTCTGCCTGTTATGACATGATCGACAGACCACGGTGCTTTGCCAGAGATGTTCTGTACCTGTTGCCCTTGGGATTCAGGATACTGGTTAAGGCTCTTGCCACCCCTATAGTGCCTTTTTTAGGCAAGGTTCAAATGACAAATTCACCACCGTAACAGGTACAAGCAAGCATATATATATATATATATATATATATATATATATATATATATATATATATATATATATATATATATATATATATATAGATAGATAGATAGATATATAGATATATATATAGATATATATATATATATATAAATCAGTTTATTTGTTGTTAACCAGTTCCACAGTGAGCAGAAACATGTTTGCAGTTCCTTACATATAAAGTTTGAACTGTTGTTGGATTTAGTGATAATCAAGTGTTAGGGCAAAGAAAAAATATTTATTTGTGTTGGTGCTAGGAATGTCTGACTGAGTTAGAAATCCATTTTCAGCTGAGAGCCAAGGTGTAAAGCTCCAAAAGAAATAATCAGTATACAATATACAGCTGAACTAATATACAGTATGTAGCTGAAAACATACACATACAAGATACAGAGGCATAACAGAACACAGGTGAAGTTATATTAGCAATCATAGGAGACATGAATCAGCATATATGATATATATTTAATGCAAATGTCAGTAGAACATTTCATATTCCCAAAGCATTCAGAAGAGTGTATAAATTGCAAAACAGCATACCACTTTTAGTTAACAAATGCAGTATTTTTATAATGATTGCAGCCTCACCTGTCTATTGCTGTCCTGCTCCCATCACCACCACCACAACCACCCTGCATTTTTTAGCTATTTAGCATTTTTCTGCGGTAGCTAGATTTTTTTTGACAGCCCTCAGCTGAATGTAGTCAACATCAAGCAACCCTCAAATCATTTGAGTTTAAGATCCCTGCTCTACACCCCATGAATATTACTTAGGACTACCCTGTTAAGCAGTTTGGTTAGAGTTATACATTATGCAAGGAAAGGCTGCAAATGTGGCAAATGTGTTTTATGATAAAAAAGGCCCTCGTACAGAGCTACAGGACACAGCTGTAGTCATAATGCACATCCATGATGGAATGTAAGACAGTACTTTTACAAGAGATATTTGTGTGCAGGGGGGTGGTGTTCTTTATGATTCCTTTCTTAATATATTGTAACATTTACCTGTATGCATGCTTAATTCACTGGTTACAGCAGACAAATGAGAATGTGACTCACCTTGGAAAGGTGGAGCCCCAACAAGAGGCAGGAAATGTGACTACTTTTCTGAAGCAAAGAGAACTATTACATTTTCCAAGTTTCAGCTCCATCATTGTTATTTAACCTGAGGATACGTGTAATAGGAGTAGGGCTGCAAATTCATTCAGTTGTTGAAATGCTGAGCCGTCAGACTGGAAAAACAGGTTTGGATAATTTTCTAACTCTGAAAAGGACAAGAAGCATGAGAAGACGGGCCTTTTGATCTTAGGGATTCAGCACAGAGGTGTTACATTGCAATCTTGATACTGAGGCAGACTCATTTAAATTAACTTTACAAAATAAATTCAAGAGTGCTCATTGAAACAGTGTATGAGCCTGGTTTAGCTTCTGCATTCCAGTTTTACTTAGATGACGCTGGCATTCTCAACACATGCACAGTGGCTACAGCCAACATTGTATGAAGTTTGTGAATAAGTCGCTTAATGTTTGGAAACACAGTAAGCACACCAGACCTAGCCTGATGTGCAGCCTAGGAATTCAGTGCAACAGGAGTAAACGACATGCAGCATTAAACACAACAGCATACAGAAAATGGACCACATGAACAGGGCTGTGTCAGTGGCTATGCAGTTAACACACTACCCTTTGAATCACTGTGAAGCTCAGAAGACTTTGTGTTCTGTACCCACACCTATTCATTTGAGTCATATTCCAATACCAACCCTGTGATTTAGTGTTATGAAACATGCTGTCTTTTGGATGAGATTTTAAACAAAATTCCCATCTGCAAGAGGTTCATAGGTTAGTACTAGGCTAACTGCCCTTGTGGGCCATTTTAAGCCTAGCCAATTACCCCATGTGAGAATCAAACCCTGCACCTTGTGTCTGCAAGGTAAACACCTTAACCATTATGGTGGTGGTAGCTTAAGTGACTCCATAAGATCCAACAATATCTATCAAATATAAAAAGAGAGCGAGGCAGGGTACTTTTATTCAGCAAAATACAACATTACAAATATATCACAGAACCCCTGCACTACACTGAATTTCTACAAATATTGGGCTGCCATGGTGTTGCAGTGGTTAGCATTGTCACCTTACAGCAAGAGGTTCTCCGGTTCGATCCTTGGCTGGGGTGCCTTCTGTGCGGAGTCTGCATGTCCTCCCTGTGGTTGTGTGGGTTTCCTCCAGGTGCTCCAGTTTCCTCCCACATCCCAAAGACATGCTGCAGGTGGATTGGACACTTTAAATTGGCCCTAGGTGTGTGTGTGTGTGTGTGTGTGTGTGTGTGCCTTCTGTGGAAGGTTGGGCGCCGGGCTGGCAACTCAACACTGTAAAACTCCACTGCCAATCATGAGTGGACAGGTGATCCGCTGTGGCGACCCCTAACCGGGAAAAAGCCAAAAGAAGAAGAAGATGAGTGTATCAGTCTTTCTTTTACATTTTTCAGTATTTCAATAAACACATTCTTTTTTTCAGTGTCATCAAATACAAAATGATTACATCAAATAGCTCATATTTTCCACAAGACATAGCACAAAATCATGTCTTGTCATTCAAATGGAGTTGAAGTCCCCTAGTAGAGTTCATATGAGATAACATCCACTGATAAATTAGTAAAGCAACTCTTAATACCAATCTTGCATATTTTTGTTCTGCAAGTAATTTGATGCGCTCTTATTCCTATGTGTAGCCACAGTGCTTCCTACACAAATGAACCCCCAACATTGTTTACAGTTCACAAGAGCAAGGACATCTGTAGATTCTGTTATTTATACAGACCCATATACCAGCAGCTGATGCTGAGCTTCTGACTAGACTGATCTTCTTCTTCTGCTAAAGTGATGCCCATATTATACAGCTGAGTAACATCATTAGTACAAAATGTGCATATACAGCACAACAACATACTTTTGTAAAAAGAAAAACATATTATGACGTCCCCTGTGTGCTACCAGACTTGTAGCTGTAACCCCACTACACATTTCCTCACCCACAGCAATGTTGGTGTGATTCTGCAGCCATCCGGAGTGATTACTGAAAAGAATATCCTCATTTAAATTTTATGTGTTGGAGAGATGCTCCATATGCATTGCAAATGTGTTTTTGAGTTTAAAGCATTATGAATAACTTATTTCCATGAATGCAGATCATGGGGTAGCATCCTAACATGTCATTTTGCAACACTGCTGGTTAGAATGCAAACGTCCACTCTGGGGCAATACATTGATCATGGAGTTTTATTTTTTTTTTGGTGGGGGGGGGGTTGCCATTCTTTTCCAAACTGCCAGTAGTAAATTAACCCATTCATCCTCCATCACTGTGCTGTAAGTCACCCAGGAAGAACCATCATTCAGACATCTGAAAGGTGGGGTTTGCAGATTTTTCTGTACTTTTCTGTTATCAGGGCAACAGGTGTAATGAGCAGTTGGACTTGGAATCCATACATGTGAAACTTCTGTAGAAAATGTAACAACTGCTTTAGGCATGGCCAAAACGATTCAACCAACTGCATGTTCGTATGCGGTGCTGTTGAAAGAATGAGGTACTGCCTAAAATTTAGGAATGTACAGTTTTGAAAACTGTGGGGGGGGGGGGGTAACTAAAAATGTTCAAAGCTAAGCACAGATTTCTTCCACAGTGAGTATTCTCTACAGGCATAAACACAGTGAAGAAGATGTAGTACACACAAATAATATTTCGCAATGATGACATTGCTGCGGCTTATGTATATACAAAACTTTATACTTTCCCTGCAGAGTGTCACCGAATGTATTATTTACTTAAATTAAAATATGTATGCATCCATCAGTGGCAGCAGTGCCATCTTTGCGACTGCGGGCTAACATTCTAACCGCTCATTACACATTCGAATCAATATGCATTTTTTGAACAATTGAAAAGTATGAATTCTAATTTCTGGCATTATTGGCTCACTGATTTACTAGAAAGCAAGAGCAGTTGCGTGGGATGGGACAAAAATATGAGGTAAAATCAGGGATATAAAAAAATCATACGGTTTAAAGGTATGGAGACTAAGCAAATGTTGAGATGTTGTCTCAGCTACGTTTTTTCACGTGTACCATTCCTTAAGAAGCATAGTCGTGATTTAAAAATATTGTCTACTTAATAGCTAAGAGTTATATGTCCAACTGTGTCTGCAATACCCAAACAAGACGGATAAAAATATGATTCCATTTCGTTGTATGTACCGACTAAACCTATGAGAGAGTACATCATTCAATAGGACAGAGGCATCCACTGCAGCCCTGACAACCAGTCATTACGCTCTCTGCAAGCTGCTGCTGAGGCAAGCTAAACAAACAAATGTGTTAATTTTGGCTGGAAGTTACCAGATGCAGCAGGTGCAAGTTCCCTATGAATAGAAAGGAGGTGCTGTGGGGTGCAGTTCCCTTTCGGTAGACTGTACTTTGTTGTAGAAGCGACAGCGTGGTAACAGTCCAACTGCTCATTACATCTGTTGCCCTGGTAATGGAAAAGTTCCAATTTTTCTCATTTTTTCCCCAGCCCTAATCTCATGCACCTGCCAAGGCATCAGACAAGGAGGAACGTGGAATGAGCTTTCCAAGGACAACATTTCGTCACTTCTGCAAGAGGTATTTCCTCCAAGCAGGCCTGCCCCGCCCTTTATGACAAAACTGGCAGCTTCCACAATCTCCACCAAGGAAATCTCCCTACCCAATGTGCACAAACCGTCTCATACCTAAGAGAAGCAAGAAGACCATGCTCCTACCCTCCTCTTCCTCCTTCTCCTTGTCATTTCTGGCTTCTCAGGTACCAGGACCTCTAATCAAACCCCAAGGCACCTGGATCTTAGTCAGGCCTCCCTCCCTCTGTGCTACAGAGCCAGGCTAGAATGATCATGAAATTACTGCATGCAGTGAGACACTAATGTACGTCACCTCTCACTCCTGTTCATGTGTATCAGCAACAGTAACACCGAATGGTGCAATATGACATAGTACTTTACACCCTCCATGTTTGACAATACATACAACTTAAATGGTTTTTGCAGTTAAGTTAAAAATGGCTGCCATTATTCAGTGTTGCAAAATCTAGTGGAAAGTTCAATAGGCAAACAAGAAATAAGAACGCACAGCTCCCAAACCAGCACACTTGCTGGTGTCTACTACTTCTTCCTTTGTACTCTAGATATGTCTTAATGCTATGGGTTTGAGTTACAGTAAATATCAAACTCTAGTATTGCAACCACAACTGCTATTCAGTGAAATAATGAAGCAACACTCAGAGTCTCTATATTAGAAAACCTTCCATACTGCTTCCACACATAATAGGTTGCAGATATTCTACATGACATTTTAAATGGTGAATAGCTAGGAATGAAGCTAGACACTGTGATATATGTTTTGGGTAATACATGCTAATGACATTACTTTTTTATGCCACTGCGTCTCAGGTTGGTCTATATGCCTGCATTATTTTACTAACATTAATGTGCTGTGGAATGCCACACTGCTAGCAGCCTACACACATCTTGCATTCCAGACCATTTTCTGAAAAATAAACTTAAACTAAAATAAGATAAACAAATGTGAATAGTTTGTGAACAATAAAATATATTAAAACTGCACAAATAGCAATGTTATCAGTAAGAAGTATTCATATGGTGATAATAGTCACTGTATTCAATGTATTTTCCATAAATACTGTAATATATTATAATGCACACAAACCCCCAAATTATATTTTTTCTAAACTATTGTAAACACATTTTCATATCTTGAAAACTATACAACTTAGACATATACTGTCAGAGCATTTTTGTTAACCAAACATAAGCTTTCACTTGACAACAAGAAATTCCTCTATAAGTGCACATTTAATGAGGGATGTTTAATTGCATAATTAGCAATAAAACAATACTGAATAGCTCTCAATATGTGCAAGTTAGAGTGTAAATATCAAAAACATTTTTCTTTAACAACATGTAAGATTTCACCTGATATCATGCAACAGTTTGCAAGTCACTTGTTTTTTGAAGTATTAAGTTGATGTTGTGTCTTTCGGCTTTTCCCGGTTAGGGGTTGCCACAGCGGAACTCCGGTCTGATAATGATTGGTAGTTGATTTTTATGTACCGAGTTACCAGCCCTGACGCACAACCTTCAACGAAGGTACGCCCATTCACGCATGTCTCCACGTAGAAGATGCTCTAGCTGAGAATCGAACCGGACAGCGTCTTACTGGGAGGAGACAACGCTACCGCAGCACCACCACCGCGGGTCTACATATGGAAATTGTGTTTATTTTCATAACTACTAAAAAAACTAGTAATATTTTTACTATAGTGTGATATAAACCAGCATTTGACAGTTAATTCACACCATACACCTCAATAAAATGCAAGTTTCTCAGTTTTGAAAATATGAACATAAATATGAAAATATGAATAATAAGTGGCAAACAAATATTAATTTCTCCACTGCAGGACATTCTACACTAACAATCTTGCTGTCATTTTGTTAATAACTCCTTGCCCTTTCTAATAGTGCTTACTATTACCTTGTAAGTCTCTTAGTTAAAGAAGACAGACCCAAAAAGGTTCTGGACACCATAAGGAGGTATGGGTGTGAACTGGATGTATACACAAAGGCATTATAGCCTTAAGTGAGTTATAGCATTAGCATGATTTACCTTTATGAGCCATGCTAATGTCAATATGATACACCAACTAGAGTGTGCACAAAGGCTGTATGCACTGACATTCCATGCTTGTGAATAGCAGAGCCAGCTTTTTCAGCCGAGAAAGTGGTATTATTATTATTATTATTATTATTATTATTATTATTATTATTATTATTATTATTAATATCCCTTTTACCCATCATGTAACCTTATCAAACCTAAAGCCTTCTCTATAACTTTCATAAATGCCTCCACAAAAGTCCTGATTTTTCATGCATGTTATCTTTATATGTCATCTATAGGGACTAAAAAAGCCCTTGTCTGTATATTTTTACAGGTAGATGCTAAATACTGCCAGCTTCGTCAATGGTTGTTTTGCCTAGGACTAGGGTCAGATGACAAGAAGTGATGTCATTCTGCAAGCTATTCCAGCAGTAATATTTTAGATATTATTTTAAGAAGTCTGTTAGTGAGACAGAGCATTCTGTATTCTGTCTTTGACCTGACAACAAGATCCACTCACCACATCAGCCTTGCTCTATTAGTAAGTTCTTAGATTATAGTATAATTCTCTTAGATTCAGTCAGGAATATAGTGAAGCTTAGTTTAGATATTTTTCTTTATTTATTTGAGACTGTCCTGCAATGTTGTTTTAAATATTTCCTGTGGTTTTGAACTCTGATGTCACTGTGAATACATATTTAGTATTGTCTACTTCTTTTATTATTTATCATTAAATATAATTAAACCTTTCATTGTGGCTGATATGTGTAGAGATATTTAACTTTTGAGAGTACCTGCATATTTATTTGGCGACACTGTTTGGGCCACTCCTAACAGCCTTGCTCTTGGTCAAACTACCATTTATATTAATATTAATATTACACAGTAAAACTGAACACCCTTTGTTAAAGGCCTTAAAGTAGCTAATAAGGGGTTCTGGTGCCATTGGTAACTACCTTATAGTATGGGCAGAAGGGGGCACAGCAAGTAAACTTGTGCCAGCCTTTCCCAAGGTGCGTGTCTGTGTAAAACAAATCTCCAAGTGTGTGTGTGTCAGATACTTGGGCAGGGACATAAAGCACTGGTTGGACAGAGAGATTGTTAGAGGACTTGGCTTGGAACCCTGGCTAAGGACTCAACTCTGCAGCTTTGCCAGTAGGGAGTCTTATTGCAGAACTGGAGAAAGAGCGAGAAACCAGCCCCACACTAACTGGGGTCTCTGTGTGCTCTTAATGAAATTGCACTTGATGCAGAGAGCTGTATCTGGAAATGCTATGTGTGTACTTGTCATCCTCTCAGTGAACATCCCCCACTGTTGCCAGTGGTGAGGATTGAGGCTCCAAGATTACTGGTCCAATGAAGGGTTGTCATAATTGCTTCCTCCTCAGTCTTTCTAACTATCTCTTTCTTTAAATCCTGATGTATATATGTAACTAATCTGACCACTGCTCTCTTTGCATTCCTTAAACATATCATAAAACATACCCTAAAACATTCTTTCTTTTTGGGCAAAACTGGTGAAAGGAATTAATTCTTCTCTTGTCCTCCTTTTAATGCACTTTTTATATAAATCCATTCCTGCATATTCTACCCATTTGTTTTAAAAATTATTTATGCCATTTTTCTTCCATATATTTAAACTTTCTGTACCTCTATTATATTCCTCATTCCCTGTTTAAATGTATCAATCTTCTGTTTTAGCTTGCTCAGCCGGTATATGTATATATTACTGAATGACTTACCTTTTAAGATCCACCCATCATTCCATGTATAGCAAATATAAGTCTTGTGAAGCAACATCTTCTTTCTAAATTTTGTTTTTATACAACTGTATGAATTCTAAGTAAAATTATGCACAGAATGTTTTGCACATACTGTGTCCCATCTATAAGCGGTCTTTGCTTCTTCCTGCTTCTACCCAAAGCTCCTGATGTTCTAGAAAAAATAGCATTCACATCTCCATGAAATATATGTATTTGTTTAGTTATTTTGTTTGCTAGGCAGACAGATGAACTGGTCAAAGACCCTTTCCAACCATGACCCAAGTCATGAGGCAACCATAGTGCTTTATACTGACATAAACTGATAATAATACAGATTATTTACAATATTACAAATGTTCAAGAGTTAGCAGCTGAGATAACCTATTGAAAAATGTCATATATACATATAGCCATCTATCACTGAGCGAAAAGGCAATCAACAAATCATCATCATCATCCCCCTTTTTCCCATTTTCCACATGGGGTCAGGGTGTCATGTTAACTGTCGCCATCTCTCTTGATTCAATTCTACGCTCCTGCCTTCTTTGACACCCATGCCTGACTGTCACAGATCTTCTCTCACACAATCCATCCACCTCTTTTCTGGATGCCGTTGTTTCCTCTTACCTTCTCCCTGTCTGTCCTGAATCTTCTTCACCAGAATGTCTTTTGTTTTTCTGGATACATGCCCAAACCACCATAATCTATTCTCTTTGATCTTTTTTACAATTGGAGTTACTTTGGTTTCCACTGTCATCTCCTCGTTTCTTCATCTGTCCCACAGTGTACATCCTACCAACATAAGCAATGTACTGCATACACTATTAACAAGATGAATCAAGTTAAAGCATATGTGGGTTGTAAAAGTAGTAAATACACTAGTTCTAGTTTAGTTAAGAGAATGGTTTACAGTGTTTTATATAAGTATGGATGGATGAAAATAATGTTATAAGGCTAAGTAGAACAAGAAAATAATATTGTCTAGAAAGCACATAGATTAAGTATACATGTTACTGCACAATGCACACTTCATTTGTACTAAGAGTCTATACATTTTGCCATGCTGGGGTGAGAATAAGATACAGAGGTACTTGCTCGTAACTTACACAGCACAGTGCACTTGTACTAACAATCTTATAATGGCAGTGAATAGTGAGCAAGTTAACGCAGCACAGCTCTCCTTCAGTCACACACACACACACACACACACACACACACACACACACACACACACACACACACACACACACGCACACACACACACATGCTCCATTACCAGGAATGAAGCATAGACTGGCCTCATTTTTCCCTGTTATATGCAGTATCCAAAGGCTAAGTCCTCTTTGTCTAACATTTGCATCCTCACCTGTCTTACATTTCATTATCTTAATCCCCAAAAATCCCAGTTATTATCTATTAGCTATTACAGTTAATGTTTACAACATTAAAAAGATATTTAGTACTTGCACCTCTTTCACTGTCGCTGACACATTATGTAGAGGATTATGATCTGTTTATTATGTGTTCAGGACATGCATGCCAAGATATTCAATTTGAGAGCAATGCTTGAGAGGTGACTTTTGGCATCCATGTCAAGAATACATAATAAAGATTTTGATTGGAGACCTGATCAGAATTCTTTGTAGTGTATGGAGCTTTATCTGCTCCATGTACTCTAGTTACATAAAAAAAATAGAGTAAAAAAAGTGCTTTGCTGGCTTTCAAAGCCATAAAGCACTTAGCGAGCACTGACAGAAAGACAGCATAACATGTTGTCTTATGTTACAAAAAGACTACAGTCACAGACAGCAGCAGAAAGACAGCTACTTTTAGCTCAGCCACTATCGTTTTCTGTCCAGAACTGGATGGTTTAATTCCCAAGTGTGATACTTGATCTTAACAACTGAAGCAGATATACTTAACACAATTGCTTAACTGGTTTGTCTTTTTCCTGAGAGTAATTACCATGCTCCATGCACTACAAGTTCTTACCCTCAACCTTCCTTCTTCCACGCTAATATCTGCCACCAACACCTCTCTATATGAATGTCATATGCATCTATGATCTTTCTAAATCACATCTTGACCAGAAACACCACTCCTGAGCATTTCTTCTTTTAGAACATCCACGTATAACTTGTAAAATACTCTGTTTGTGGTCTATTCTACTCCATAATAAACCTGTAGCTCTCAGTAGCACAAATATTGGCATTCTGTTCCTTTATCTAGTTTAAAAGGTAACCATTTGAATTGTTGGGACCTGCTAGAGAGAGTCCTGAAATACGGAGACTAAATGGCCAAAAACATGGACGTACGTGTATTAAGTCCAAGATGGCCATTTCTCTGAATATTCTCTTTTGGCAATTTCAGAATTAGTATATATAAGTTCAGGGGGTGCGAGGGGCATGATCCCTACAATGGAAGTAGTTTAAAGGAGAAGAGCAATGTTTGAGAGTCACTCTTCACCTGTAGTTTCAGGTTTTTTTTTTTTTCTGCTTGCCATCACTTGGCATTTCAACTGTTGACATTTCAATACAAAGCCAGTTTCAATTTCCCCACAATCTCAAAAAAGTTTTCAAACTGTTTGTATTAAAAAATAACACTTTCATATTGGCATACTATTTTTCAGTTTAGTCTTATGTTACTTCCTCCTTTTTCCCTTGGCTGTCATCCCTGTTGTTCATAGGTTCATAGGTAGGTACTGGGCTATCAGCCCTGGGGCCTATACAATCCCAGCCAAAAAGGCACCCTGGCTTTTGCCACCCAAGAAAATTATTTTCCTGTGCCACTGTCGAGCAGAGCCACAGAGGTGATCCCCAGGGTGAATTTCCTATTTCCCATCCAATCATCAAGATTTTTCTTGAAGAGTGCTAATGAGGAGCTTTGTTTGATATAGATAGGTAGTTTATTCCAGAGTATGGGAAGTCTCTGGGACAGGAATCTATCCCTCCAGCATGTTCTGTTTATTGTGGTGACAAGGTTTAGGTCTCTAGAGCGTGTAGCTCGGAGGGATTGGGATTTCTTTAAGTGGAGCATGTCCAACAGCTCTGGGTTTGACATAGCTTTATATGTTAGGCAGAGATCACCTCTGTAGTTTCATCTTAACTCTTTCTTCCAGCCCCATTTTCTCCCGTTTTTCTAATTCCTGTCTTAAAGCCATCCCAATGATACTATGGCATAACTGTCTCCCTGTTCACTATGTTCCTCTCCTGTATATTTTATAGCTCCTCACTCATTCAATATGTTCCACGTTTTATTTTAACTCCAAAAGTTATAAGATTTTATGCACACCTTCCTCTATAAATGGTTAAGTGATATCTTTTGAGGCCATCTTTTTTTATCCTCAAGCAGTGTACATAATAAAAAATCAATCCAAAATGTGTGAAGAAGACTCACACCTCATACATTTTCTAACACAATCCTCTGATGTAAATGCCCCACAGTCTTCTCAAAAATGTTTTCAAACACTAAACACAGAAATTCTCTAAGTCCGCACATTTAAAACGCAGACTGGTTGACTAGTGCACCTTATAAATCATTTACCATTGATCAAAAAGATTTGCTTCCGCAAATGCACAAGTTATGCCCTTTATATTAGCAGATTAGCAAACCATTCTATTCCTCTTGCTTTAGATTCTCATCTGTTAGACGACATTTGAAAAAATGTGCTCACAGTTATGCTTTAAAAAGCCTATAGTCAAGATTATTATCGAAAAACATTCCTGCAAAAAACAATGTACATTAAATATCCTCTATCTGTATATGCCTGATGCACTGCATATATTTCACATAGTAACTACTTCATGGCTTTCAAATTCAGTCAAAGTATGCTACACTACTGCTTTAGAAATGAAGGCTACATCATATGTTGATTCTCCAAAAAATGTACCAGGGCTTTATTTCTCTCAAATATACCTTTAGTGTTTGCAAGTCCATGGACTAGAGGTTGTAGCAGTCCATATGTTTCAAAATAAATCTTTATTCCATAATGTCCATGTCTTCCTGCTGCTACCTTCCACTTTTGTGTTTTCTTCCTGGTCACCGCTAACACTTCCTTTGCCTCACAATCCAGTCTTCCTGTATACCTCCACTCCTCACATTCCCTGGAACTCCACGTTGTACCACAGTAATCTCTGTTTCTCACGGCAAGACTCCTATCCACAGCTGGTTAATGCTAACACTGTACATATGTCTTTCCCCAAAATCTTCCACTGGTTTCCCAGCATCTAAAATAATTTCCATTATTATCTGCCATGCCTTCCTATTCTCAATTTATGGCCTTACGTAGCACATTTAGCATCTCTTTATAGACAGACCATTAGCTTCAAGATCAGTCATTATTTCTTCTGTCTGGTCCTCCTCTTGCACATCCATCCTGCTTTCCTTTGTTATGCTTCTCCCACTGAGAATCAACCCTCCAGTGCTCTCCTGTGGACAAGCAGAGGAATTTTCCAGTATCCTCCTAATTTCTCCCCAGTACTAGTAATGCAAGTACCACAAAAATAAAATGCAGCATTTAGAGAGATGGTTTTACAGGCAATTGCCAGAACAATTTATTGAACATGTATTTATTGTTTGCAGCACTAGATTAATGTTGGCTTATGCCCGACAATGTATATGATAACATATCATTTATTTCATTTTTTTATTTGTTAATCAAGTTAGTGGACTGTTCAAGTAACCTTTTATAGGCATGGCCCACACAGGCAAGGAATTTACATTTAACAGTGCATCAGCTCCAATAAATACTCGGCAGAAATATATTATTTGCCACAGGATCTCAATAAGGTTGTATACTTGATTATAATTAACTGACGAATAAGCGTGATGAATTAACTGTCAAAGACACCAGCAAGCAGATACAATTCATTCAAGCTTAGTATCATACAATGTAGGTACTAGGATCTGCTGCTAAGCTGGGGCAGACAGAAGAAAAATAGTCATAGAATATAAGGAATTATCAACATGACAACAATTAATCACTGTGTCTCTGTAATGTGACCATTATGCTTCTTAGATGAAAAGTTTAAAATAAATTTCCATATCCATCTATGGTGGTATAGAGAGATAAACCCCTGACAACTGCCTAGAAGACCCAATTTAATTAACAGCTCAGGCATACGCGGGGGAGTTGCCCTTCCTAGGGAGGATGCTGAGGTAGAACTGGCTGCTGACTACCACAATCACTCAAGAGAAGGGGCATGATGTAACTGTCCCCCCATCCCACCCCCACATTTCTGAACTTATATATATATATATATATATATATATATATATATATATATATATACCAACTTCAAGATTGCCCTACCTTGGAGAAAAGGGAATATTCCAAAAAGTGCCATCTCAGACTTAGTATATGTAGGTCCGCTCTTTTAGACATTCAGTCTCTGCTTTCGTGACTTGCTCTAGGAGGTCCCAACATTTCAAAAAGTTACCACTGAGGCTTGCTGCACAGGTTCAAGACGATCAGCTTCTCTGAAGTAAAAACAAATTTCAGTTAGAACACTTTGCTTGATTAGTGGTTTTAGCTTAATTCATCACTGTGGTGCATTGTTTGGCTGGTGAAAGGTTCTGTGTTAATCAGGATTGCAGCAGAGACTATTATTTGCTTAGAAACAGCCGAGTTGTTAATTTCCTGGGGGGGGGGGGTTCTGTTTTCACTCACCTTAACATGAGTCTTGGTACCACAGATATTCTTCATCCCCTTGCACATTAGGAATTGTTTAAAACTTTTCTACATCCAGCCAATATCATCCCTCTTTTCTTTTCTTTTCTTTTTTTCTGTTTTATCGAGGTGTGGTCACTTCTACTTAGCAGAAATCACCTTTTCTGATTGGTGTGCTTTACCTTTCCTATACTGGAATCAGGGATTTGCTTGTGGTGTAATTCCGAGACATTAAAATATTAATGCAGCCCTTTCTGACTCCATACTGCTTTAAAGCTCCATCTTTGTTCCATGGATTCTGGTCATAGAATCACAGGATCATAGGAGGTTTCTAGGCTAATGGCCCTGGGGCCCTTACAAGCCTAGCCAAGAGTTTATCCCCAAAAAGAAACCTCAGTCCGCACCTGTCACTCCTGTCAATGAGGGACACAGGTGGAACCCCTGAAACAAATTTGTGGTTTCTCATCCACTCATCAAGGTTGCGCTTGAAGAGGGTCGGCAAGCTACTCTTTTTGACATGTATGGGAAATCTATTCCAGAGACAGCACAGTTTCTGGGAGACAAACCTGTCTCTCCAGCAGGTTTTGTTGATGCCACATATTAGATTCAGGCCATTTGAGCAGGTAATGCTTGAGGAGTTAGACTTACGAATATGGAGCATTTCTAGTAGGGCAGGGACCTAGATTGCCCTGTAGGAGAGACATAGATCACCTCTCAGCAATCTGTTGTATGATACCGAGTAGAGCGATAGTGATTTGAGTCTGTCCACATAGGACAGATTTTGGAGGCCATGGATTCTCTTTTTGAGGTATTTCTCTGGCCTTTCCAGTTGGTGCAGATGTTTGGAGAGGTACATACCAAATGGGACATTATACTCAATTATTGGTCTAATGAGGGAGGAGAACAGAGAGGTAATAACCTCCTTTTTTCTAGATGCAATCCCTTTACTTATGAGATGAACAAAGTAAAAGGCTTTTCTGACCACTGCCACTACATGATGGTCGAATTTGAGGTTGTTATCAACCTGAGTGCCCAGGTGTCTCTTCTTCACAGGTTGTGTGCTTAGGGGGTTGGCATTGATGTGGCAGTCAGTAGGGGCCATGTTTCTGCTGAATGGTATGATGATATTTTTTTTGCATTTAGCTTGAGGCCATAACTTTTGCACCAGTCATTAGTTGCTGTGAGACCCTGTTGCAGTATGTTAATATCATTTGTGGAGTCAATAACAGCACCCAACTTACAGTCACCCTTGGTCAGCCACAGGTCTTTTGTCTTTGCCTGGAAATCTGAGAAGTAGATGCCAAACAGTAGGGGTCCCAGGACAGATCCCGGGGAACTCCACTAGTGTAATGTCTGCTATCAGAGGTAGATGTGCCTATTTTGACTTTGAGGTTCCTGTCAGTGAGACAGTTGGCCATTCACCTGATGGGATAGGGATTTATGCCTAGTTGTATTAGCTTTTTGATGATACCCGAGTGGGGGATTGTGTCAAAGGCCTTAGCCAAGTCAAGGTAAGTTGTATGTACTGACTTCCCCTCATCCAGGTCCTTGGTGACAGTCTCAAAGAAGTCAACCAGGTTCAACAGGCACAATCTACCCTTGACGAATCCGAACTGAGTGGAATCACATGCTTGGAGATTGCCTATGTCCTTGTTTATGAGATCCAAACTAATACATTCCATGGCTTTATAGATCAGACTTGTCAAGCTAATGGGGTGATAGTTTCCAGGGTCAGTATTGACACCACCTTTGTGCAAGGAGATGACAATGGCAGTTCTCCACTCTGATGGAATGAAGCCTGTACTTAGACGGTGGTTGAATAGGGTGCTCAATGGCAAAGTCTGTTCTGGCTGGAGATGGTGCAGAATACAGCCTGTGATACTGTCAAGTCCCATGGAAGTTGTGTTCTTTGCCTTAGATAGGGTCTTTAACACTTGCTCTATGGAGATGTGAGGTGTGGGACAGGTATCGGGGATATCGAAAGAGCCTTTGGGAGGGACGGGGGGGTGACGTTTGCACTGAACCTATCTGCTTGCAGGTTGACTAAGTCAACAGAATCAGCATAAGTGATACTCTTAAGTACTAATTAGGAACAAACCTGGGCTTTGCCATGAAGGTTCATGACATAACTGAGGAAGGTTTTGTGGTTTCCCTTTGTTTCTGAGGCTAGCTTTGATTCATAATTGGCTTTGGAAGTTTTCACTAGTGATCTAATTTGCTTGTTGAGGCTAAGGAGGGAGCTTTTCTGATTTGGAATTTGTTCCTTTTTACACCTGGACAACAGTTTCTTCCTTTTGTTGTAAAGCCTGTTGATAGAGGATGTCCACCAAACAGGTTTGTGTTTTCTTGAAAAGCAGATTTTAGTTCTGTTGGTTATGGCTGAGTCCATGCAGTTGTACAGGTGCTTGTATACTACATTGGTGCATTGTTCAGCATAGTTGTCTGCATCCTCTGAGGGGGGCAGTGGTGTAAAGCTACAGATACCCTCCCTTGGGAGGTTGTAATCAGCTTTGAGAAGTTTTTTAGCTTGGTTATGGCTGCGGGAGTGGGTGTTGGGTGGAATAGAAACTTAGAACCTAACAGTCCAATGATCTGATTTCACCAAGGAAGAACATACTATGGGAGTGGTGCACCAGTCGCCCATGTTGGTGAGAACCAAGTCCAGAATGTTACCTTTAGTGTTCGGCACATGCACTCATTGATTGGTTGATGTCACTAGCTGGTGACTAGCCTACTTCTCTCCCCTCCTGTCCCCATTCCTTGGTCACATCCAGGGTTACATTTCTTTATTTGCACAATCCACACTTGCCTGACTGACATTACCGCTAAACATCTCCTCTTCTCTGAATCCACAATAATTATCATTATATCCTCTGCTTCTTGTTTTCCTTTATTTTAGTACTTCTCCTCTACTTACCCACCCAAAGCAACCCAGAAACAAAGCCACTAATTCCTTATCTGACTCCTTGAATTCTACCAAATCGATTCAGTAGCTCAAGTTTCCCATGCCATACTAATACACACAATTTAACAATTCACTTCTTTCTTCACCTTACCAACAAATTGTCCACTCCCTCTTCCCAACTTCACATTATCTCCATACCAAAATTCCTAATAAAATTTTATGACAATAGTCATCAAACTATTGCTATGATCAAATATTGAACCTAACCCTGGTCCTCTCACCTGCCTCACTTCCACTACCTCATCATCTATCCTGCTACCTACATAATACAGTGAGTGTAAAAAATAAGCTACACTTTATTAGTGCATACTTAGCTTCTGAAAGGCCTGACATTCTGGTAATTACCCAATCGTGGGTTAAGAAAAGATGACCCAGACCACTCTCATTTCATTTCAGGTTATAACTTCCTCTATGATTCTAGATGATCCTAGACATGGTAAAAATAGTGGCAGCAGTATCCTTTTAGTCTTCAATATCCTATCTAAGCCCTTGGTGGTAGCACAAGCCAGCTCTAACACCAAAGTTTAATCTGACTGGTTATTACTAAAGGTCTCCTCATCAAAAAATGGTCCATTGCCCTACTTTGCCTAGCCATTGCCTGCCTACCACCACCCTCCTCTCTCTCAACAAATTTAAAGCACTCCTCCACGACATCTTAACTTCCAACAACAACCATAAAAATCTTATTCTAGACTTTGATCTTAACTTTCTAGGTCCACTCTTCAGTGACCTATCTGAACATTTAACTGATTTTGACCTCCAATTTTTCATAGAGCCAACTTGCTCAAACCTGAAATCAGGGAAGCACTGAGTTCATGATCTTGTCATTATAAACACTCCATACAAAGACACCCAAGTTGCTGCCCACCTACCATTTTTAGTGACCATTGTCATACCTGATTTAAATTGAACAATTTCACAACCAAATTCCTGCCACAGTTGACATGATTTCAAAATAAGTCCCTACAGAACATTGCCAAACTAAAACCTTTTCTATCTTCTCTTGGCTGGACTGCAACTCTAACCTCACAAGATCTTATCTTGGCTGCAGAATCTTTAACTTTTACTCTGTTTCACTCACAAGAACTTTCTTCCCCATAGTTTCTCATGTGTACACACCTGAGAAAAATTAGTGTGTCACAAAGAACTCAAAAATCGAAAAATCAACGTAGAGATGGAGCCCAGCACTTCTGGAAACAATCCCAATCCACAGAATACAGGTAAAAATTCAACACCCTTTGTAATCTAGCAATTTAAGCCATTTGTAGACATAAAGAACTCCACATCAAATCATGACATTCCATGAGATTAAAACCAAAACACTTTTGGAAGGAAGTGACTCTCCTTACATGGTATACAACTACCACCTTCAACACTCATTAAACTTCTACACAACTTTCTCAAGGAACTCTTACCATTTCTGACTTTCAGATTGAATTCAGTACTCTTCCACTTGCCTCTGACTTACCTTACCACTATCTCTCACCTCCCCCACCCCATACTCCTCTCTTCTACTTCAAAAAAAAATTCTTCACAAAGACATTAAACTTGTTTAAAGCAAATTCCAATAGATGCACCATAGGCTCAGAATATCTCCTTCCATGGTTCATTTACCACTATAAAGATTAAATAATTACTAATTATTAATAATTAATAATTACTCCAATTATGCACATCTATAACTGCTGCCTCACTAATAGTATGATGCCCTCAATATGGAAATTAGCTTTAATCAAGCATCTCCCAAAATAACCCAACCATTTCAACACTTGACATTACCATCCCATTTCAGTTCTTACAACTCTAGGAAAAAATAAATAAAAACTAATTTTCACTCAGCTATCAGCCTACATCCACCAGTACAAACTTACCACTTAAGGACAACATGGCTTCTGATCTGGTTGAAGCACAACGACCACACTTTGGGCACTCTCTGATGAAATGTTATCATAGACTGACAAAGGTTTCCTCAGTGGAGGTATTTTCATCACTCTTATCTAAGCATTTCACTTAGTGAATGACTCCCTTCTCCTACGTCATTACTGATCATCAATGTATGCCCAGAAGCCTTACTTTGGTCCAAGAACTTCCTCTCCATTTGCGACTTTCAAGTTAAAATTGGATCCTCTGCCTCCACCCAAGCTCCATAACTGAAAGGGGTCCCTCAACAGTTTATCCTTATCCAACTGCTATTCTCCATCTTTATAAATAAACTCCCCTTAGACCACTCTGACATCTCTTTGATGCTTTATGCCTATGATCTAGTTCTATTCAGATCAGGTAACTCACCCCCTGTCATCCAACTCATATCTAAACAGGATTTCTACACCCACTCCAACTGGATTGCAAATCTTAAATTCCCACTCAACACTTCTAATGCCAAATCCATGCTATTCAAGACCTGATTCTCACCCCAAATATGGAGGGTGTGGCTATATTACCTGTAACAATAGTATGCCTGTAGGATAGGTGCTGATAGGTAAGGGGAGGTAGTTAAATTACAGGTGGAAGCAGTGCTGTAATATGAATTAACACAATGAGGCTGCAGTAAGGGTAAGGGCAATCTGACTGTAGGACATTTCTCACAATGTAAGGGTGAGACAGGTGATTTTAGCACTAATTATACAAATGCAGCAGATTATTCAGTTACCATCCTAGTTTATAGGACTGACCAGCAATACCTGTGGGACACATATGCCCTGAGACTGGTTGGCCATATAACACACACAATCAAATCCAGTTCTGTATATTATATTGTTGATGACTGAAGTCTAATGTCAGTATTGCCTAGACTTTTTTGAGGTAGATATATATATGGAGACAGAGAGAGAGAGAAAGAATATCATGGGACTTAAAATGTCAACCAGTGAAACATGTTAACTAGTAGTTACGTCACATATGGAGCCTAATGAAACAAGACATTTGTACACAGGGAAGCTCATCTAAAGTCTTTCAAATTCTGCCATCGAAAAGCTTATACCCACCTATGAAGAATATTGTATAATTTGTTCCATTCAGCAGCATATCCTTATATGCAGCTAATTACAATGGATTAAATAGATAACTACAAAGAATGAAAGACAAGAGCTAGGATTCATAAAGGTTTACTGCCGTGTGAAGTACAAATTATCAAAAGTATATGCAACATGTAGGGAGTTGGTGATTCAGAGACAGGTAGTGCAGTAGCACAAGGAGTCTATGCACTGATTTCTAATGAGAGCAAAATGACATGGAAATAGGAAACTCCATGCCAGTGATAGAGACAGTGTATGCACATGATATCACCCAAAATGGTTGACTGATTATTAAAAAAGTATAAAATAGGCACATTGTGACATGGCCCTTATAGATTTTTTAAATTCAGATTCAGGGTGTATATGAGCAGAACAGTGCTCGGCTTAACAGTAGCTAGAGCTAAGCAGCATGTGATAATGTCCAGTACTTGAACCAGTGCCTGCAAGGATGCACATTGCAGCTATCAACATCAATGGAGGAAGCAAACACAACACCTGACATTCCACCAGCTGAGTGACCAGCGGACTATGAACCATTTCCGTGTGAACAGGAAGACTTTAAGGGACCTTGTTGAGCTATGTTCTCACAAGTGCAATTGAGGGGAATGAGTGGTATATCCACTCCTGTGATGTGTCCACAAGAAAAGCTACCATGCCCTTAACTACCAGGTGGTCTGTAATCCCCAAGGCATTTGTCATATGCCCAGGTAGCACCTGGGCAGTTCTTATGATTCTCACATCTGTCACATGTCTGACCTATACAGAGTTTCCTGCAAGAAGATTTTCCATAGGGTCATGTAGCTGCTAGGTGCACAAGGACTGTACTCAGAGGTTCACTGAAATCAGTGAGCAGATCACATATAATATGTTATGCGCTAACTGTTGCAGGCAGTGATGGATATGCCCTAGAGCCCTGCCCAATGACCTCTATCTGCAGCACCCCCCAGAAAATGCAGGAAATAGCATAGAATGGTGCACAGTATTAAATGTGTAATATACAGGAAAAGCTGTTTGGGTTATTCAGGGGATGCTTCAGTTGTCTAGATGCATCAGGAGGGGTACTGCAATACAGTCCTGAAATCTGTAGCAGATTTATTTTGTGTGTGCAATGCTGCATAACATGGTATTGTGCAAACAGTTGGGACAGCAAGTGAACATCTTGGAAAGACTTTCCATAGCAGTAATACCAACAACAGAAACCCAGGGTTGAGAGTCAGGTGAAGCATATTCAGCAGCAGCAACAACTTTTTGTGCCTGTATCATTAGCATCTACATCTGCTGGTTAATACCAAATGTTGTAACCATATTGGGTTGGTGGTGGTCCTTGAGTTATGCTGGCATATAACCTCCCTCAAGCCTGTTACCTGTAGGGGTATGTACAATTCAGATGTGCTGCACATTTTGGATGCTGTGTGCATTAGGGGCAGGGTGGATCCTGTGAGGAACTCTCAGGTGGAAGATGTCTAACATACATTGGTGAGGCTGTTTCTTCAGTCTGTACCTCCACAGGTGCCTCTGTCATTGTAGATGTTGGTGACTACTTTTCCTGTAGTGTTGCAGACAATATCACTGTGTCATTGGTCCATGCCACTCATATGTTGCCATCACTGTAAGCCACATGTGCCCTGCTGATTGTCAGATTTATTTTGTCCTGTTGTGCTGGACTCTCCACAAGTGGAACTTCTGAAAGTAGGAGCATACATGACTACATTTTCTGCCCAAATACATATGTCCCTCTAACCCCCTTTGGCATATGTAACACTACACATTAAATTACATCTATAGCACACTTTCAAATAGTTACCTTGTGCAGGTTGTTGGACTTGCTGACCAGAGGTGCCTGGAAAAACAGATATGCAGATGACTTTGGTCAATTCTTCTCTTTAAATAGAGTGGAGTGTGTGTGCTATACTGTACTTTAATGGGCATTACTACAGCACACTGCACTTTAATGGGCATTACTATTATGATGCATCTCCATCTGACATACAGGTGATTGATGCCAGCCCAGCTCCTATTTCCAAGCTGCTTCAATTTTGGGGGAACTGTACACCTGGCCAACAAAACTTCCTCAGCCTAAGACAGACACTTTAAGTTTGCCTGAGAAGAGATGACTATACATTAAACAGCATTGGTCTATTCAAATTTATTATACATTGGCTTATTTTGTCATGATAATGTGGGGAGGTTTAAATTCAATCCCCCATGGTCCCTTTTTCAATATCAAATCTTGGCTAGAGATGGAAGTGCTTACCACTGAAGTTAACTAATAAAAATCAGAAAGATCTGCACAACCACTGCCTTGCTTAGTTTCATTTTTTTTTGTTGTTGTTGTTGTTAACATTAAAACATTTATGGCCTGGCTCCATGGCACAGCGGAAGGAGTCCTGAATGTGACTCAGGTGACTAGGATTTTGACTAGCAGCCCTGGCACTCAAGGAGCTACAAGCAAAGGTTCCTCACTAAAATATTACAGAGGTTCCTCACTAAAAGAATACAAGGCATAAGTAATGTGTCCTATGCAGACTGCCTCAAGGCCCTATCCCTGTATTATGTCTCCTACAGGCTTTTGAGGGGAGATCTATGCCTGGCAAACAGGGCATTGTCAGACCCCACTCTGATGGACCTCCTGCATATTCACAAAACAAACAGTACCAGAATTACCCATTTTAAAGACTTAAATCTTGCCTGTGATATAAATAGGTCCTGCCGGAGAGATAAGTATGTATCCCAGACACTACCCCATCTATGGAACAGGCTCCCCATCCGTGTGAAGCAGAGTTCCTCCCTAATCCAATTCAAGTGCAACATTCATCCCTGGTTTGGCACCTATGTCTCTGATGCAAACAGGTGACTTGTAAAGGGTTCATCTCCCAGGTCCATGGTTTCACTTATCAAGGGTATCAGAGCTCGTCAGAGATTTGGGATGCGTGGCTAGGCTTAAAAAGGCCCTTGTGGTCGTTAGCCTAGTAAACACCTATGAACCTATGAACTTATAAGAAGTGGAAGGAGGGAGCATGGCATACTAGCATCTTACAGGAGGTGAGGAGAGTTGTTGTACTCACTCAGGCATATTGAATCGATGCAGTTTCACTGGTGGAGACTGGAGAATAACCACTAGTACTTCCTGTGGGAGACGACATGGGAGAACATCCCTTGCAGAAATGAGGAAACAGACTCCATGGCCAGCTCATTGTTAGCCCATCCCTCGAGCTACTCCAGATGTGTATAAAAGTTTGACTGCAGTAGAAAAGCTAAAGCACCCTGATGGCTGCCTAAATGATGACCTTTCCTTGGATGACCCTTGCCCCAGTGATGGGAAACAAATGGGACAATTCATTAGAAACGGGCTGATAATCAGCAGATAGCTGGGGTAAAAAATATTAAAGCATGAGTAAACAACTTGTAATTAAAGGACGGTAAATATACAATTAGTAGTTTCCGAAGTGGGTAAAACCTTGTTTGTTTTGCTTGTTTGCTAAACAGTTAAGTGGACTGGTCTAGAGACCCCTTTCAGGCTTGACATGGCCATAATCACAAATAGCATGACATGCTATATAGCAGCAAAATGCTTGTTTTAACATTCATTCAAGGAACTGGTAACAGAAACAAGATAATGGCAAATTATACAGGTCAGAAACAAATTGTGTACAAACAATATCATGCAGAACATTACATAGAAATTTACAAAGGTAAGAAAACAAACAGTATAGCTAAGTAAAAATAAAAGAAATAATGTGTTGTGACAGTAAGTCAAACAAGTTCACCAGTGTATGCAACCTCAGTAAAATACAGGGAATAAAAGAACCCTCCCCATGTAATCTGCAACACAAAGATGTCAGCTTAGCTACTTAATATAAACATCCAGTAGATACAAGCACAAATAATGCTAATCGCCTGACCTCTGTCCCTAAAGCAGTGACAATTGTAGCAAACAGAGGATATTTCCATGACATTTCCTTAAATTTGGTTAAGTCTGAAGCATTTTGAATTTTATGCCTGTAGGTAATTCCATGTTACGGGGCTACATTATCAGTGGTCCCTTTCCAAGTCTCTCGGTTGAGTGGTGGCCTTTTAATAATAATGCACCTTGCTCAGAAGTTCTCAGTGTTTAATGCTAGTTACCAATTTCTAGCCTGCTGGTAAGAGGTGAGTGACATTTCATATATATGAGCCTAATGACAAAGGTATTTAGTAGCAGTAAGGCTCTGTTTATAAGTATCTGTTCACATTTCTTTAAGAACAACACCTATTGTGTGAAAGAGGGGAATAAAAACAACATATTATGTTTAGAGTGGTTTGCAGCATCTGAATATATTGAAGGAGTTCAGCGTCATCAAAGGCAGGGCAGATTTCAACCTTTAGCTGTGTCTTGGGCTTTAGATCATCCACAGCGATATATTCCAGACCTGCAATTTCCTGCACTTAGAGTATTAGACAACCCTCATGAACGTTCTCTTTTAAAGTAATTTTTAAAATAGTTGTTGCACTGGAGTCAGTGCTCTTCTGTGGGTACTTTAATGACCTGTTTATGATCCCTGTTTTTGTAAGTAGTTAAAAACAGATGCACACTCCGCAGCATAGCTAGTAAAGTGCCTACATTCTTTACTGGCTACCAGTGCCATCTCCTTAGTTTTATCAGTCTTCTTACGCTTAGTAAAGTTTTCCTTTTTTTCTTTTCTCCTTTCATTTTGTGTGCATGTGTGTATATGGACATGCACACATGGGTATATCTCCATTTCCCATAGCTTATTTGTGCTTAGTACTTTTGTTTTGTTTTTCTTGGAATGCATTTCTAGGGATTTTAACTATTACTGAGTAATTTAAGAAGAAAGTCTGTTAATCTGGTCAGTCTGGCAACGTTATTAAATTAAAAAAAGAAACTCTCACAAGACTCTAATTCATATTCAGGCCCATACAAAACAAACACAAGTTGTGGTAACCCTCAGACTCCAAGTTTCTGCCTCAGACACAGATGCTGATAAACTGACAGGGTGAAGACAAAACCTTATTTCATCTAATCTACCAAAGTTTTGGTTTCAAATTGAAGTATTTTAATAAAAAAGCACAATTAAATTTAAACCATTATGCAGATAATTTTCTGTGCTGCAAAACTGAGCAGGTCATTGGTGTTCAGATAGTGAGGAAAACTCAAAAACATGCATAACATTGGTTATATTCATGAATCTCAAAAACATGCATAACATTGGTTATATTCATGAATCTCATACTACCCGCACCACTACCTTCACATGAAGGAAACCAGCACACATCCTCACAAGGTAAATAGTGGCAGTATCAGACAGGACACTAAACTTCAACTGTTACGATTTACAGTCAAGGTATGAATGAATGTGTGTGTGCATTTACCCCATCATTTATATACTTCTGAATGTATACTAGTAACATATCATTCACTTTTTTAACCTACAGACTCAAGCATCTGTTTTCCCACTAAACCAGTTTGCCTCCTTATTTACAACCAATTCCAAAGACTTGTCACTTTGTATTAATGTATTATTCATTCATTCACTGATTACTCACAAAATCCATTAGAAGGTCATGGAGTGTTTGTGTCTATCCAAGCATTCAGTAGGTACAAAGCATAGATACTTACCCTGAATGGAGCACCAGCCCATCACAGGACACGATACACACACACACACACACACACACACACACACACACACACACACACACACACACACACACACACACACATGCATGCAATGCACTCAAGCACAGTCATTCTCACTCTGCAGAGAGAATTTTAGAGTATCTTCAGTTATTGTGTACCTCTGGGATGTGGGAGAAAACTGGAACACCCAGCAAAAACCCATGCGGACACAGGACAGATGGGGATCTATCTCAATTTGTCAAAGGACCAAATTGCTGAAACTCATATTGTTGAGACCACATGGTCGACAATTTGATTTGTCAAACCATTCTGACTGAGACTGGGGTACAGTAGGGATCAGGGAATTTGCTGTTTCCCCACTGTAGTGTGATTTTGGAGTTGGTATAAATAATTAGAAGTGGGTGAGGGAACAGCGGGGGGGCTTGTCCCCTGCAAAAACATTGATTGTGTTGTTAGTGGGTGTTGCGTGGCTTTATATTAGTTTTTTCAATTAACTGCATTGTCAACCATATGGTCTCAACCATATGGGTTTTGACAATGTGTTTTTTCGATAAAATGACAGATTCAAAGGATATACTGACTCCAGTAAGAAGGCACTCCAGCTAAGAATTAAATTGAAGAAGCAAGTAGAAAAAAAATACTGACTGAGAATGTGCCACCAATTTGCATTTCTTTAAACAAGCATGACCAGAGCACACCAGATGGACTGCAAGCCTTACCTTCGGTAGGGGTTTCTGCTTTAGCCATATCAACAGTCCTGGACCTGGAAGCTACATGCATCACTCAGTGTTTACCTACTTCCAAATGACTGGATATTCAATGCCTACTCAATCAGGATCCCATAACTTTGCATTTTGCATAGTCCTTCAAATGAGACATTAAACCAAGGTTCTATCTGCCTGAGTTGGTGGTAGGTCTGGTGCATGTAAAATATCCCACAGCATTTATTGAAAAGAGTAGGGGAAGTTCACAGATGCCCTGGTCAAATTTCCCTTAGTTAATTTGAATATTGCCTCAGGTTTCCCCAAAAGTGGCCACTTGCCTAGTAGGACTAACCTGATCACTAAACTGTAAATAAATAAATAAATATTTGGAACCCTTCAGAATGGGTGTACTGAATGTGTATTGAAGTGTACTTGCATCTTAATGGAAATTTATTACAGATCACCTTTCTATGAAATCATATATTGTATAATTAATTTCATGTGGCTCTTTATATAAGTACCTCACACTTCTAGCTTGCACTTCACTAGTGGCATGAACCACAGTGAGGTGGCACCCATCTTCTTTTCTGCAGTGGTCTTTCCCACCAAAGTTTCAGCCACAGACTGAAAATATTCATGCTTATACCCAAAAGGTGAACTCTGCCCACACCTAATCCTGGTTCTGGACCACTATGTCTTTATGTGACTCCACTATGTCTTCATGTGGCAACACTCTGTTGTCATATGACATCACTAACCACTACCTAACTAAAGTATTTGACTTAATTCTTTGATTACATGCTGATTCAGCATCTCCCATGGCTTACTTATTCACAACATAATGCCATACCATCTGGGGAAGAACATAAAATCTAGTAACTGTGCACAGTTTTAGGAAGGCACTTCAAAACATCAACAATCATAGACTGAAAATCTGTTGTAAGTGAAGTCCTAATTTACCCCACTCACAAATAAAATGAATAAGTATAATATCTGGAGACTTCACCGGAGAAATAAGCTTGACTAGTGTCAGCAAAAACAGTGTTATTTCATTTTCACACAATAAAGCTTGTACTCTGCATGTCAGAAAAGACCACAATGTAACATCCTCTAAGGCAGCATATTGCACTTGGCACAGCACAGTGTGTAACTAAGTGACCAATAGTCCACACAACAATCCTTACCTCATCAAATGAAAAGTAATCTCATCAGAAACAAAAATATCTTTCAGCAAAGGATTATTGCTATTATTTAAGCAGTTAAAACATATGTAACTAAAAGATCGACATTCAATTGATTCTTTTTCTTATTCATTTAGCCCTTCAACGCCTAATTTGTGGTTTTCCTACTTTATAATACATAACTGAAATACTGCTAATATTTTATCCCCCGGGCCAAAAACTTATTTTAGTTGTCTAGAATTAGGTATTCAAATAAGCCTGAGTTGAGTTGAGTTTATTTTTCATTTAGATATGAATGTCTAACGTTTTGGTTCTGGGAAAGGGTGTTATAACTGATTTGACTATTTACATTATTTTATTATCATTTGTGTGTGTGTGTGTGTGTGTGTCTGTGTGTGTGTGTGCATGTTCGTGCACGCATATGTGCATGTCTCTCTCTCACTTTTTCTGTGTGTATAGATAGATATAGAGATCTATGTCAGATTATCAAAGTTCCAAAACTTTAAAATTCATATGGTCAAGATCATATGATCGAAGTTTTTGAACTTCGAACATTAAAAAAAATCTATTTTTAACATTTTTTACAGGGAGGGGCAAGCCCCCCCTGCACCCCCCACACCTCCTGCTAATTAAATATACCAACTCCGAGATTGCTCTACATTGTGGATAAGGGTAAATATCTCATTCTGCACTGCACCATGATCTCCATCCAAAAATGTTCAAAGTTTCAAAACTTCAATCAAATGGTCCTAACCATATGACTTTCAAAGTTTTGAAACTTCGATAATTTGAATAGGGACCCATAGTGTGTGTGTGTGTGTGTGTG
The DNA here is from genome assembly GCF_019279795.1 of Protopterus annectens. Classification (NCBI taxonomy): domain Eukaryota; kingdom Metazoa; phylum Chordata; order Ceratodontiformes; family Protopteridae; genus Protopterus; species Protopterus annectens. The sequence continues at coordinate 1,563,275,763 of NC_056745.1, read as the reverse complement.
TGTGTGTGTGTGTGTGTGTGTGTGTGTGTGTGTGTGTGTGTGTGTGTGTATATAATATATATGGATTCACTTTATAATTTCGAAATACTGAAATACCGAATTTCAGTATTTCAAAATCATAAAGTCGAACGTCCATAATCGCAACAGCACACAATCACGAAACACACAATCACGAACACATACACACCATACACCACACAACACATACATCATCCAACCCACACTACAACAAACAAAACACTCACAAACACAAAAGCACAAACAAACAAACCTATACTACATGTAGTATGTAATACATATACACAGACGCACATATATGCATTTACATACAGTTGTGTAAAATCTTACCATAACAGTAGATGTCCTTCCCTTCACCACTGCAGTATTCATTACTGATGGGATTCCCTGCCATGAAGCCTCTTGTCCGGTCAGTCTGCAAAAGTCTACCGTTGCTTTAAGGTACGCTGAGCATCACCTACACACTCCTCATGTAGCTTAGGGCATAAAAGTGACGTTCAGGCATACCATCCTCAGAAATGATTGCCCCAGTAAAAACAGCAGTCTAAGGAAAACCAAAGAGAATCTGGTACAGCCAGGAAGGAAAAAAGACCAGGGGGATGGAGGGAGGGAGTTAATACTGCAGCAGTGAAGGCAAGGACATCTACATTATGGTAAGATTTTACACAACTGTACTATGTCTTTACATTCACTGCTGCAGTATTCATTACTGATGGGAGAGTGCCAAAGCTCAAGAAGAAACTTGGGAGGAGGAAGCCTTAGTAGAGCCTTCTAAGAAGCCATGAAGAATGGCATTAGCAAAACCAGCTCTAGCTCTGGAGATACCATCCAACCTGTAATGTTTGGTAAAGGTATGCACAGAAGTCCAGGTAGCTGCTTCAAGAATAGAATTAATGTCTGAACCCTTGAAAAAAGCACCATAAGAAGCCACAGCTCTAGTAGAATGAGCCTTTACAGAAGAAGGAAGACTCTCACCATGAAAAGTGTAACAAAAAGAAATGGCCTTTGAAATCCAGGTAGAAATAGTTTGCTTGGAAACAGCCAATCCTAAAGACCTAGGATGAAAGAAAAGAAACAACTGATAAGATTTTCTGATAACTTTAGTCTTATCCAAATAAAATCTGAGCTGTCTTATGCATGTCTAAGGTATGCAGCACCCTCTCACTGTCAGATTGTGGAGAGGGGTGAAATAGCCAAATTAATAGACTGGTTAAGTGACAATTTATTAGCTACCTTGGGCATAAAAGAAGGATTAGTATGCAAGGACGCCCTGCCCTTATGACATATTAAAAAGGTGCACAAGCCATAAGGGCTTGCAACTCAGACACCCATCTGGCAGAAGTAAGAGCTAGC